>NW_026800039.1:0-131718 GCF_032191835.1 Heteronotia binoei
GCTCTTGGAGGGATTGGCTACATCGAGGGGTGTGTGGCCTAATATGCAAAGGAGTCCCTGCTACAAAAATTTTTTTAAAAGCCCTGCCCTGACAATTTTATTGGTCTGTAATGTGTGACAAGACTCAAATTCAGTTCTTCTCCTATGGACCAACATGGAAGAAGAAGAAGACTGTAGATTTATACCCCGGTCTTCTCTCTGAATCAGAGTCTCAGAGTGCCTTACAATCTCCTTTATCTCCTTCCCCCACAACATACACCTTGTGGAGTGGGTGGGGCTGAGAGAGCTCTCACAGCAGCTGCCCTTTCAAGGACAACCTCTGCGAGAGTTGTGGCTGACCCAAGGCCATTCCAGCAGCTGCAAGTGGGGGGAATCAAACTCAGTTCTCCCAGATAGAGTCTGCACACTTAACCACTACACCAAACTGGCTCCCTTCTACTAATGAACATATGAAGCTGCCTTATAATGAATCAGACCATGGGTCCATCAAAGTAAGTATTGTCCACTCAGACTGGCAGCGGCTCTCTAGGGTCTCAAGCTGAGGTTTGTCATGCCTACTTGCCTGGCCTTTTTTAGTTGGAGATGCTGGGGATTGAACCTGGGACCTTCTTCTTACCAAGCAGATGCTCTACCACTGAGCCACATCCCTCCCCATAGTAATGGCTGGCTTCTACTAAGTCCTGATTAGAGAAAGCCAAACAATAGGGACCCCAAGCATATGAAATATGCAAGAATAGAAAACGCAAGGGTAGACCATCAAAAAATCCACAAAATTTCACAAGTTACCAGCGGACTTCAGTCTACTGAAACATAATCATAGTGAATGCAGCCGATACGTCCTTCCCAGGTATACAAGACGTTTCAAAACAATTCTTCCTCAGTTACAAGGCTGAAAAATGGAACCTGATTTCCAATTACTCCAGGCATAGCTCATGTCTCCAATGGAATCTTAGGGAAGGATGTACCGGCTGTAGAATTTATCTGGGACACCCTCTCTGCCTTCTCTTGGACTTTTGGAGGGCTTTTAGATACTACTGTATGAAGGAGTACAGAGGAGTCTCTTCTTGGGTTTATGATTATTATTGAAGGATGTGTTTAGAATTATTTTATCTATTTCTCACAACTTTTATCTGAATTGTGACCAGTGCTCCCTCTAAGCTGAGTTAGCGTGAGCTAACTTGCAGGTTTTTAGCCTCCCAACTCACACATTTCTGTCTTTGCTCAGGAAGGATGACCCCCGGAGCAAACTAACTGATGCGGTAGCTCACCACTCGAATGCCAGCAGCTTATGGAGCAGGACTTTTGTGACCTCCATATTTGTATTCATTGTGATTATGTTTCAATAGACTTTTGTCTACTGGGAACTTGTGAAATGTTGAAAGAAAAGTCCTGCTATCAGTCTACTTCGCTCGCTTCCGACCACTGTGATTGGCACTAGCTCTCCAGGGCTCCGGCGGACAGAAGTCTTCTGTGGAATCTAATTCATCTGAGATCTTTTGCTTAGAGATGGAGGGGACCAGGCCTTGAATGCAGCAGGAGCTCACAGGAGCGCAGTTCCTGAACCTTTCTGAGGGCTCCCCTCTTCCTCACCTACCTACCTTGTCCATTGAATAGGAGGTGCAGCTGCATAACAATCCCTGGATTAAGAGAATGGTAAGCCAGCCAGCCACCCCCTGCAGCCCTCATTAACCCCTGGAGAAGCCCATACCACCTTTTCTCTACTTCTTATGTGATTTTGGGTGGTGGGTGCTTGCTGGCCTTTTGACTGGGGCGAGGGGCAGAAGAGCCCAGGTGAGCGAGGCCTGCTTGGGCTGGCTGGATCTCTAGCCAGCCCAAGCAGGCCTCTCTCACCTGGGACTCTTCTTTCTTGCATCAGGTTGCTTTTGGCTGGGGGGGGAGGGCGGCATATTTGAATGAGTTATGCTAATGAGCTCCACCACCTATTTTTCTACAAAATGACCCTGGAGGGGACTTAACCCGGCCGGGACCTTCCGGATGCCAAGTCTGCTTAGCAACAGCCCGCCTGAAAAACCCGAGTCCATTTCATTCGAGGAAATCATCACAAAGGAAACAAAACACAGTACAGAACTTGAGCTTCCCGCATCCAGTTTTTACAAGGGTTGAGCAAAATCAGAAGGAAGATTTCCCCTGGAAGATGAGAAATTCGGAACATGCCTAATTTGTGGTCTAGAGAAAGGATGAGTAACCTGATAACCTGCGTGTTCTCAGGAGGGAAAGAAAAGGTTTCGAGTCCCTTTGACTCCAGAGGCTTTTTAGTAAAGCAGGTTGGTTTCATCCGCAAATGGGGAGGATTAGTGGGGAATTTGAGATCAAAGTGTGGAGGTGGGGGGGATTAATCCTTTGACTTTTTGGTGTTTAAAGTCGGGAGGTCTGATTATTCTTTTTAATAGTTTTAAGGATGGGAGAGCATTGTATTTACCGGTAGGAAGAAATCGTCTCTCTCTCTCTCTGATTTCAGCTTCTCTGTTCAGCAGAGAGTCCGAGTAAAATCAACTATAGGAGAAACTGACGACGCAGGTGCTTCTGTTATTAGCCATTTCCCCAGTGCGTAGCGATCCCAATGCTAAATGCATAATATTTTAGGGAAGGTTTCCATTTCGCAAATGCTCCGGCCCCTTTCATGGACTGAATTTTTGTTGGAATCAGGTTTTGCTGGCTGATTTGGTTTCTCAAAGCTTCCCATCTTGGAAGGAAACGGGTCCCTCAGTTCTGTTACCCGAATTGTAAAAGGGCATTGCTTGGAAAATATCCAGGTTTGTACCTCCACTTCAAGTGTTTCAGGGAAAGAAACTGGGTAGACTTTAACTCCTGCTAAATAATTCAGCGCCATTCCAGTGTATTATGGTATGACTGATAATGAAGATAGGGAAGGCACAACGGTTGAATCCAAATAGCTAAGTTATGCTGATGTTTCAGCACTCATTTTATAAATGTTGACAATTGTGAGTTAATGCAGACTTTCAACTGCATGGAAAGGGAAGTTGAGTTTTTGAGATGAGGGTATGGGCACTTTTGGAATTCTAACACAGGGCAGAGGTGGGCACAAGCCCCAAAGGCTGCCGCAGGAGGTGGAGCCAGCCACAAAATGGCCACCATATGAGGCAAAGCCTAAGTGCATGGGATGAAAATGGCAGCTTTTAAATGCATTGGCAAAGAAGAGTTTGAGAAATAAAAATAACGCTATATTTACTTAATATAAATATAGTATCAATATTTTAAAAACCCAACATGGTGGCACTTTTTTTTTGGCCACTGTGTGACACAGAGCGTTGGACTGGATGGACCACTGACCTGATGAGGAAGATGATATTGGATTTATATCCTGCGCTATACTCTGAATCTCAGAGTCAGAGCGGTCACAATCTCCTGAGAGCCAGTTGGGTGTAGTGGTTAAGTGTGCAGACTCTTATCTGGGAGAACCGGGTTTGATTCCCCACTCCTCCACTTGCACCTGCTGGAATGGCCTTGGGTCAGTCATAGCTCTGGCAGCTGCTGTGAGAGCCCCTCTCAACCCCACCAACCTCACAGGGTGTCTGTTGTGGGGGAAGAAGATAAAGGAGATTGTGAACCGCTCTGAGACTCTGAAATTCAGAGTGGAGGGCGGGATATAAATCCAATATTATCATCTTCTTCTTCTTTACTTCCCCCCCACCACAACAGACACCCTGTGAGGTGGGTGGGGCTGGGAGAACTCTTGCAGCAGCTGCCCTTTCAAGGACATCTCCTACAAGAGCTATGGCTGACCCAAGACCATTTCAGTAGGTTCAAGTGGAGGAGTGGGGAATCAACTCAGTTCTCCCAGATAAGAGTCTACACACTTAACCACTACACCAGACTGGCTCTCATAACGTGACTTCTCTTCTGCTCTTTTGTCTGAGGCAGTGATGCTCTGTGTTCTTGGTGCTTGGGGGACAACAGTGGGAGGGCTTCTGGAGTTCTGGGCCTCCTGAGGGACCCTGGGTTTGGCCACTGAGTGACACAGAGTGTTGGGCTGGATGAACCATTGTCTGATCCAACATGGCTTCTCTTTTGTTCTTATGTTGTTATTTATTGTTTGGATTTCTATCCCGCCCCCTCCTGCACCCAGGGCTGCTTATGCAATGTTATTAATAACCTGTACAGCCAATCAGAAACTGATCTCCCCAGGCCTGGCTCCACCCACTTTCTAAAAGCACTTGGTGGGGCACCAGGGAAGATGGTGGACGCCACACTAGAGATCCACTCTCCTTAGAAAGCATCAGGCTTTTGTTTTGTAGCAGGAACTCCTTTGAGTATTAGGCTACACCAGGAGTAGCCACCCAGTTGGCCAGCTTGGAGAAGGCATTCTTCTTTTTAAATCACTTCTTCAGGCCAAGCCAGACAGCAGTGTAGGGAATACATTTGCGATTAAAGTTGCTTCTTTCCACCTCTATCTCCTTTCTTGCTTGCTTGCTTCTTGCCTTTCTTACGGCTCTCAAACATCTGGTGTTTATTCTATGTGGCTCTTATATTAAGCAAGTTTGGCCACCCTGGGCTCCACCTTCCCAATGTAGCCAGTCCTCCTGGAGCTTACAGTAGGCCCTGTACTAAGAGCCCTGCCTTGGAGGATTGGCTACATCAGGGGGTGTTATCTAATATGCAAAAGAGTTCCTATAAGCTCTTGGGGATTGGCTGCTTCGGGGGTGTGACCTAATATGCAGAAGAGTTCCTGTAATCTCTTGGAGTATTGGCTATATCAGGGGGTGTTATCACATATGCAATAGAGTTCCTGTAAGCTCTCGGGGGATTGGCTGCATCAGGGGGTGTGACCTAATATGCAAAAGAGTCCTGTGAGCTCTTGGAGGATTGGTTACAACAGGGGGTGTTATCTAATATGCAAAAGAGTGTGTGTCAGGGGGTGTCAGGGGGTGTGACCTAATATGCAAAAGAGTTCCTGTAAGCTCTTGGAGTATTGGCTATATCAGGGGGTGTTATCTAATATGCAATAGAGTTCCTGTAAGCTCTTGGGGGATTGGCTGCATCAGGGGGTGTGATCTAATATGCAAAAGAGTTCCTGTAAGCTCTTGGGGGATTGGCTGCATCAGGGGGTGTGATCTAATATGCAAAGAGTTCCTGTAAGCTCTTGGGGGATTGGCTGCATCAGGGGGTGTGACCTATTATGCAAAGGAGTTCCTGCTACAAAAAAAGAAGCCCTGGAAAGCATCATGGTGACTCGAGCAGCTCCAGATAAGGCAGCCAAGAACAGACTCAATCACTGGCTTCCTGACAGGTGCTAAACATTCACTGTAAGCTCTGAAATTGAGTTGCTGCTCAGAGCCAGAGATGTGCCGAGAAACAGGATGTGACACATCATTACAGAACCTGCAATGAAGGAGAGAGAAGGGAAGCTGCTGTCAGCACTGCATATGTCCCTGGCCCTCCTCCCCCACCCCCCACAGCCTCCCTGTGCAGGAATCCCAGGAACTGTCATATTGGAGAAGATTGCTGAGAATTCTGCATTAGGAGGCTCCCTTGCAGAACCTCCGTGGCCAAGCATGCAATGGCGACGGCTGAAACCAGTTTGTGTCGCTGCTTCCTTTGCATGCAAGTTTTCACACACGGTAAATACGTGCGGAAACCAGGAGCAGGGCTTTTTTTTTTGTAGCAGGAACCCTTTGCATTTAAGGCCACACACCCCTGATGTAGCCAATCCTCCTGGAGCTTACAGGGCTCTCATTACAGGGCCTATTGTAAGCTCTTGGGCAGGGCTTTCTTTGTAGCAGGAACTCCTTTGCATATTAGGCCGCACACCCCTGATGTAGCCAATCCTTCTGGAGCTTACAGTAGGCCCCTGTACTAAGAGCCCTGTAAGCTCTTGGAGGGGCTGGCTCCATCAGGGGTGTGTGGCCTAATGCAAAGGAGCGCCTGCTAGAATTCTGTCTCTGAACCCTGTACTAAGAGCCCTGTAAGCTCTTGGAGGGTTGGCTCCATCAGGGTGTGTGTGGCCTAATATGCAAAGGAGCTCCTGCTACAAAGAAAGGACCAGGAGCAAAATTGACTCAAACCAGGAGCAAAAATGATTTTTATTTGCACCCACGTAGTTCACCAGAAAACAGCAAAGACATCCAGTTCTGGAGCCTTCAAGTTGCCAACCACCAGGTGGGGGTTGGAGATCTCTGGGCATCTCAGGCTGCTTCCTAAAGCCCCACCACTGGATCTCCAGGAACTCCCCAGCTCGAAGCTGATGGCCCTGCTTGTGAGCCTGTTCCAGTTATCAGGAGGGATGACTGGACCCCCTGCCAGCAGGGCCTTTATTGTAGCAGGAGCTCCTTCGCATATTAGGCCACACCCTCCTGATGTAGCCAATTCATGAAGAGCTTACAGGCTCTTTGTACAGGGCCTACTTTAAGCTCCAGGAGGGTTGGCTACATCAGAGGGTGTGGACTAATCAGGGGTGGGAATTGTAGCAGGAGCTCCTTTCCATATTAAGCCATACCCTCCTGATTTAGCCAATCCGTCAAGAGCTTACAGGGCTCTTCGTACAGGGCCTACTGTAAACTCAGGAGGATTGGCTACATCAGGGGGCTGTGGCCTAATAAGCAAAGGATGTCCTGCTACAAAAAAAGTGTCCTGACCATGAGATATATTTAGATTAGAAATGCCAGCTCGGTGTTGGGAAATTACCTAGAGATATGAGGGCATAGAGCTCAGGGAGGGTGGGATTTGATTTGGGGAGGGGTCTCAGCGAGGCATACTGCAGTAGAGTCCACCCTCTGAAGCAGCGTTTTCTCTAGCGGGACTAATCTTGGTCTTCTGAAGACCAGTTGTAATAGCGGGAGGTCTCCAGGTGCCACCTGGAGGTTGGTAACCCTAACTGAGATCATTTTGCTGCTATTGTTTTTAAGCTGGCTGTTATCCATGGATCAGGGCTTAGTAATTCCCATGTCCTTATTTTTGCCCTGTGTTCCTGAAAACTCGGTGGAAATTGTATGATTGAAAGGCTGTCTAGCTTCTTTCAAACTAAGTTGTGTGTGCCGTTTCTGTAGGGCTGGGTGGCCAAACTGTGGCTCAAGAGCCATGTGTGGCTCTTTCAACACATATTCTGTGGCTCTCGAAGCCCCCACGCCCCATCAGCCAGCTTAGAGAAGGCATTGCTCACTTTAAATGACTTCTCCGAGCCAAGTTAGACCAGTTCCTTTCTTATCCTTCCTTCCTTCCTTCCTTCCTTCCTTCCTTCCTTCCTTCCTTCCCTTCTTCCTTCTTCCTTCCTTCTTCCTTCCTTCCTATCCTTCCTTCCATCCATCCATCCATCTTAAATATCCATTTTAACAGGGACAAATGTAATGTTCTTCATTTAGGTAGGAAAAAATCCAATGCAGGGTTATAGGATGGGGGAGGCTTGTCTTAGCAGTAGTCTGTGCGAAAAGGATCTAGGGTCTTAGTGGATCATACACTGAGCATGAGTCAACAGTGTGATGCGGTGGCTAAAAAGGCAAATCAATTTTGGGCTGTATCAACAGAAGTCTAGTGTCCAGATCACGTGATTGTGATAGTATCGCTTTACTCTGCTCTGGTAAGACCTCACCTGGAGTATTGTGTTCCGTTTTGGGCACCACGTTTTAAGAAAGATATAGACAAGCTAGAACGAGTCCAGAGGAGGGTGACAAAGATGGTGAGAGGTCTGGAGACCACGTCCTATGAGGAAAGGTTGAAGGAGCTGGGATGTTTAGCCTGGAAAGGAGACGGCTGAGAGTACTTCAAGTACTTGAAGGGCTGTCATATAGAGGATGTGTGGGAATTATTTTCTGTGGCCCCAGAAGGTAGGACCCGAACCAGTGGGTTGAAATTAAATCAAAAGTGTTTCCCGGCTCAACATCAGAAGAACTTCCTGACTGATTCCTCAGTGGAACAGGCTTTGTCAGAAGATGGTGGGCTCTCCTTCCTTGGAGGTTTTTAACAGAGGCTGGATGGTCATCTGACAGCAATGAAAATCCTGTGAATTTAGGGGGAGGAAGCCTGTTCCACTGAGGAACCGCTCTAAGGGTCAGGAAGTTCCTCCTAATGTTGAGCCAGAAACTCTTTTGATTTAATTTCAACCCATTGGTTCTGGTCCTACCTTCTGGGGCCTATGACAAGCTCTTCAAGTACTTGAAGATGGTGGTCATATCACCTCTCAGCTGCCGCCTCTCCAGGTTAAACATGCCCAGCTCCTTCAACTTTTCCTCATGGGACTTGGTCTCCAGACCCCTCACCATCTTCGTCGCCCTCCTCTGGACCCGTTCCAGCTTGTCGATATCCTTCTTAAAATATGGTGCCCAAAACTGAACAAAATACTCCAGGTGAGGTCTTACCAGAGCGGAGTAAAGCGATAGCATCGCTTCACATGATCTCTGGACACTATACTTCCGTTGGTACAGCCCAAAATTGCATTTGCTTTTTAAGTCTCTGCATCACCACTGTTCAGCGTATGGCCCCCTAAGACCCCTAGATCCTTTCGCACATACTACTGCTAAGACAGGTCTCCCCCATCCTATAACCATGCATTGGATTTTTCCTATATCTGAGCTGTGCTTCTAAGAGCAGAGGAACGTTTCAAATGCTGGGGGTAAGTTATGTCTTCTCCCTTGGTGGTTGTGCATGTCTATGCTGTTATGCCAATAAAGATGGTGGTTGCTGGCGGGCTACCAGTGGCCCTCCGGAAGGAAGGAGAGATACAGATAATTTCTCCCCCCAGTGAGCAAATAGAAGGATGTCCCCCTCGGGATGGTTTCAGCTCCTGCAGTTTGCCGACACCTGCTGTCTGCCCATAATATATTTATATTTGTACATGTCTGCTAGATGTGTTTTGGCTGACTTCTTTTTTTTCCCATCGCAGCATGATGTTTTTGAGCCCTGGCAAAAGCATTTTTGGAAATACATTTTTCCTCATCTCCAAATCCAGGCACAACGGCTGGCTGTGGGGGTGGCGTTGTGAGTCACGTCAACCATCTTGCGATTTCTATGAAGACAAACATTTCGGTTCTGTCAAGGGCTTTTTACACATTTTTTTCTGATCAGTCAGGGAGCTGTCTGTATGCTTCTTCTCCCCTACCGGCATCGCTCTAGCTCATCGCCTGACTTTATGTTTCTTTCTTTAAACAAGAAATAATATATATATATTATAAAACCCCTGTAATGGTAGATACGGACGCTCGTCAATTCTGAAAGAGAGAAATTGCCTTTGTAGAAAAGATGTCATGAAACCTCTGTAAACAGGGTTATTGCCAAAAGGAGGGTCCCTGCTGAAGGGCTTTTCAAGGGAAAAGCAACATAAGAGACATAAGAGAAGCCATGTTCGATCAAGCCAATGGCCTATTCAGTCTAGCACTCTGTGTCACACAGTGGCCAAAAAAACCAGGTGCCATCAGGAGGTCCACCAGTGGGGCCAGAACTCCAGAAGCCTTCCCACTGTGTCCCCCCCCCCCCCCGCAAGCACCAAGAATACAGACATAAGAGAAGCCATGTTGGATCAGACCAATGGCCCATCCAGTTCAACACTCTGTGTCACACAGTGGCCAAAAGACCCAAGTGCCATCAGAAGGTCCACCGGTGGGGCCAGGACACTAGAAGCCCTCCCACTGTTGCCCCCCCCCCCCCAAGCACCAGGAATACAGAGCATCACTGTTCCAGACAGAGATTTACCTCTAACCCTTGTGGCTAATAGCCAGTGATGCACCTCTGCTCCAGATGTTTATCCAGTCTCCTCTTGAAGCTGTCTATGTAGCTGCCATCACCTCCTGTGACAGTGAATTCCATGTTTTTTTCCAGGGGGAATAAACTTTCTTACAGTCACAGCTGTTCAACACTGGAATCAGCTACCGAGGGAGGTGGTAAGCTTCCTTCCGCTGGCAGTTTTTAAGCAGCAGCTGGACAAAACACTTGTTGGGGATGCTCTGGGCCAGGGCTTTTTTGTAGAAAAAGCCAGCAGGAACTCATTTGCACGTTAGGCCATACCCCCTGGCATCTTCATCGTTTCACACAGGGCTTTTTTCATAGACAAAGCCCAGCAGGAACTCATTTTCTTATTAGGCCACACCCCCCGACACCATTATTTCACACAGGACTTTTTTTTTTGTAGAAAAAGCCCAGCAGGAACTTAATGACATATTAAAGCCACACCCCCCTCACATCACCATTGTTTCACGCAGGACTTTTTGGTAGAAAAAGCCCAGCATGAACTCATTTGCATATTAAGCCACACCTCCTGATGCTAAGCAGCCACACCTTCTGATGCTAAGCCAGGGGAGGGATGGTGGCTCAGTGGTAGAGCATCTGCTTGGGAAGCAGAAGGTCCCAGGTTCATCCCTGGCATCTCCAAAAAAAGGGTCCAGGCAAAAGAGGTGTGAAAAACTTCAGCTTGAGACCCTGGAGAGCTGCTGCCAGTCTGAGAAGACAATACTGACTTTGATGGACCCAGGGTCTTATTCAGTAGAAGGCAGCTTCATATGTTCATATATGTTCATATGTGTTCCTGTGCGTTCCTGCTCAAAAGAATGCCCTGTTCTGGACTGAGCCCTGCATTGAGCAGGAGGTTAAACTAGATGACATGCATGGCCCTTTGCAATCCAACTCTGTGATCCTATGATTCTAGTGCAGGGGTGTCGAGCTCATTTGTTATGAGGGCCAGATCTGACATAAATGAGACCTTGTTTTTGGCCAGGCCTGTGTTGGGCCAGCCTGTATGTTGTACCTATTTATGATTAGGTGTAAACTTTATAGAGGACATTTAAAGATTAAAAAAAAAATCTTAAAACATGCTTGAAACATTAGCAGACAGTCGTAAAGGTGCTTTCTTTGTATTTCTATTGTGGGATCCAGGGAACTGGGTAAAGGAAGCTTTACCCAGGGGACCAAAAGAGAGGGAGCCTCAGCCAATAGAAAGAAGAGAGGCTTGGCTCAGTAGCTCTGCTGTGTGATGGAGAGAGCCTGGCAAAGCAAGCTCTGCCTCCCCCACTTCCTCCTCAAGGGAGGAGACTCGGCCAATGGAGAACATAGTGGTTTTGCTCTGTAGCTCCTGTGCAGTTGAGCAAGCCTGGCAAAGCAAGCTGTGATGCAGAAGGAAGCAAGAGAGAGGGAGAAGAAAGCAGATGGCCGCCAGTTTCTTACGGGCCTGATAGAACTCCTGTAGGGGCCTGGTTTGGCCCTGGCCGCATATTTGACACCCGTGTTCTAGTGAGTCTTGTCTTCTACTAATGTGATCAAACTACAACAGCCTCAGTTTAGTTGTTCTAGCTTCTAGGGAGAATTCAGGCTGGATTTGATCTAGAACCCGCTGATTTGTCCTTTCTGGCAGTATAATTTCACAGAATTACTTTACATAAACCCAGTCATCTAGCGAATCATGATGTTCTTGTGCTGTGGGCGCGTGCATGCATAAATGTTTAATTGCTGGTTGTGTGATCCAGGGTGTTTTGGTTGCATTGCTTTGCCCTGTATGGCAAGCTGCAGTTAGGGAGTGATCTATTGTGTACTTAAAGAGGGTGTTCTGCTTTATTGTTGTGTCTGTGCGTGCGTTTGTGTCCCCCCCCCCCCCCGATTCATGCAACAATGAGCCATAAGTGCTTCCATTGTTTAGTGGTATGTGCAAACACAGGTACATAACGACGGCACTAAGATGTAATTGTTCTCAACGATGCTGTTTTTTTAAAAAGCTCAGCTACAGTATAATTGCGATGTAACTATTGTAATAAAATTAGTGAAAGAACGGCCAATTAAGCTGTGATTTGTTATTATCTGAGCCGAGGATGTCTGTTGACGTTTACATTCTGGCTTAAATTTGCAATGTGCGCATGAATGAGGAAGAAGGGTGTTGTGTAGATCAGGGGTGGCCAACGGTAGCTCTCCAGATGTTTTTTGTCTACAACTCCCATCAGCCCCAGCCAGCATGGCCAATGGCTGGGGCTGATGGGAGTTTTAGGCAAAAAAAAAATCTGGAGAGCTACCGTTGGCTACCCCTGGTGTAGATGGTTGGGGTAACCATGAGAAATTTGGGTTTTGGGATTCTGGGGCTTGAACTGGGAATCTCAGGGTTTGGAGCTGAAGTTTTACCTTGGTGAGCTACAAAGGAAGGGTAGATGTACTAGAACAGGAGTGTCAAACTCATTTGTTATGAGGGCCAGATCTAACATAAATGAGACCTTGTTGGCCAGATCTAACATAAATGAGACTATGTGTGTCATAAAATGTACTGCCAGGTAGCTCAACACAGACAAATACAGTTTTGGGGTTGGTTAGAAGATTAGCACTTTTGCAATATTTTGTTTAACTGTCTTTGATAACGGACACCTCTTGTTCTGAATTATTGCATCAAAAACTGGAGACAATGTCTGTGCTGTAGCCATCTTGAGCATGCTGTTCAGGTGTGTAACTGTAAGTTGCAAACCAGCTTTTGATTTGCTCATGGACTGGAAGCAAATGGCAAGAGATTTTGGGGGTGGCACCTGGGAGGGTGGAACTTCAGGGGATGGGATGGTGCATCTTTGTGACATTCGAGGGATTCCCTCAATATCTATGATAAAGTCCGTGGAGACTGGGGAAGTGCCTAGAGCATCACAAAGGATCTGGCATCACTTCCGGGTGGAGAGTTGGAGGATGTGACTTCAGTTCTGGATGATGGTCTAGGAATCCCGATAGCCTCTACGTTCTTTAACCATAGAGCTTGGAGAAATTTGGATGAATTTTTTGAATGATTGTATCAAGATGCTTTCTCGGTGTGTTCTATCGGAATACTACTGTGCTTTGGTGAAACTCTTCCCTGGCCCATGAGAATAGATGTGAGGGAAAACTTGAAAAATTGAGTGTCTTTCTTCTCCTCGAAAGCCAGTTTGGTGCAGTGGTTAAGTGTGCAGACTCTTAGATGGGAGAACCGGGTTTGATTTCCCATTCTTCCACTTGCAACAGCCGGAATGGCCTTGGGTCAACCATAGCTCTCGCAGAGCTGTCCTTGAAAGGGCAGCTTCTGGGAGAGCTCTCTCAGCCCCATCTAACCCACAGGGTGTCTGTTGTGGGGGAGGAAGATAAAGGAGATTGTGAGCTGGTCTGAAGCTCTGAGATTCAGAGTAGAAGATGAGGTATAAATCCAGATGTTTTTTGCCTACAACTCCCTTCATCTTCTCCCAACGTCATCATCTTCTTCTTCTTCTCCTCCTCCTTCTTCCTTTTGTGCCACAGCTTTTGAATGGCCCAATTTTGTTCATTTACTTTTCTGTGGATGGACTCTGCCTCCCCCACCTCCCTTCCCCTCCCCTTCTGCCTTTCTTCGGATTTAAAATGGAGAAAAGTTTAAAAATCCATTTCTGTGTCTCTCCCCTGGCTGCCGCCATTTGCTTTGCCAAGTGTTCAAGAGGACTTGATTGGCATTGCTGATTTGCTGGAGCAAATGGAATCTGGAGCCAGTCGTGTGTACCAGAGCAGCAAGGTACTTGGGGGGGGGGGGGGTTGTTGCAAGGCGTGTGGGGTAGGGGGGTGCCATTTAGTTTCAAGCACTGGTTATTGAGAATTGGAGGAGGGGAACAATGCAATTTAAAGAAAGCTTTGAAAGACAAGAAGGGGCTGTGGCTCCATGAAAAAGCCTCTGTTTAGCATGAAGAAAGTCCCGGGTTCAATCCCCGGCATCTCCTGTTAAGAATCAGGTAGTAAGTGATGGGAAAGACCTCAGCCTGAGACCCTGGAGAGCAGCTGCGAGTCTAAGTAGGCAATATTAACCATGATGGACTGATGTTCTTATGCAGTATAAGGCAGCTTCATATATTATAGGGGAGGGGGCATGGCTCAGTAGTAGAGCATCTGCTCTGCATGCAGAAGTTGCTAGACTCAACCCCCAGCATTTCCAGTTGAAAGGACCAAGCTGTAGGGATGTCAGAAGAAGAAGATATTGGATTTATATCCCACCCTTCTCTCTGAATTTCAGAGTCTCAGAGTGGCTCCTTTGCCTCCCCCCCCCCTCCCCACAGCACACACCCTGTGAGGTGGATGAGGCTGAGAGAGCTCTCCCAGAAGCTACCCTTTCAAGGATAGCTCTGCGAGAGCTATGGCTGACCCAAGGCCATTCCAGCAGTTGCAAGTGGAGGAGTAGGGAATCAAACCTGGTTCTTCCAGATAAGAGTCTGCGTACTTAACTGCTATACCAAATTGGCTCAGAGTAGGAGGAGGGGCCATGGCTCAGTAGAAGCACCTCTGCTTTACATGCAGAAGGTCCCAGGTTCAATCCCCAGCATATCCAGTTAAAAGTAGAAGGCAGTCGCTGATGGGGAAGACCTCTCTGCCTGACAGCCTGGAGAGAGGCTGCCAGTCTGAGCATACAATACTGACCTTGATGGACTGAGGCTGATTCAGTAGAAGGCAGCTTGGGGTGTGTGATCAAGAAGGTGAGAAAAGCCACTCGCTATCCATGCTGTTCCACAACAAACAAGCCCGCCTTGGGTCTTGAGATGGTCAGGGGGAGAAAGGCAAGTATATAAACATTCTAACCGGGGGGGGGGGTTGGTAGAAAAAGCCCAGCAGGGACTCATTTGCATATTAGACCACACCCCTGATGTCACCATTGTTTTGCGCCGATCTTTTTTTGGAAGAAAAAGCTCAGCAGGGACGCATTTGCATATTAGGCCACACCCCCTGGCACCACCATTGTTTTGCACAGACCTTTTTGGGTAGAGAAAGCCCAGCAGGGACTCATTTGCATATTAGGCCACACCCCCTGGCACCACCATTGTTTTGCACAGACCTTTTTGGGTAGAGAAAGCCCAGCAGGGACTCATTTGCATATTAGGCCACACCCCCTGGCACCACCATTGTTTTGCACAGACCTTTTTTGGTAGAGAAAGGCCAGCAGGGACTCATTTGCATATTAGGCAACACCCCCTGGCACCACCGTTGTTCTGCGCAGACCTTTTTTGGTAGAAAAGGCCCAGCAGGAACTCATTTGCATATTAGGCCACATCCCAACACCGAGCCAGCCGAAACTGCATTCCTGTGCATTCCTGCTAAAAATAGAAAGACCTGATTCTAACTAAAAGACATTCAGGAAAGCCAGAATCCAGGGGGACTATTGGATAGGAAGAATGCTGTAGGCACCCTTAACCTTAAATATGCTTTTTTAGCTTCCTTCCCTCCCTTTCCCTTGAGTTATCCTGGTTCCTTTTAATACCCCAGTCCACAACAGAAAAAATCTTTGCGGCAGTGAAACTCGAACACAAGTTTAATTTTTGTTTTTATTGCCGTCGTTTATCACCTCGACGCTGCTTACAAACTCAGGTTTCCTTAGTTACCGTCTTCAGGAATAGCAGGAGGAATGAACTTGGGTGGCTTATGGGGAAAAAAATGTATACAATGACTTCTGTGGGGGATAAGATACATTGGCAGGCGGAGGGTTGCAGGTTCAGTCCCTGACACCTTCATTTAAAGGACCGGGCATCAGGTGAGGAGGAGGAGGAGGAGGGTTTATACACTCAGAGTCTCAGAGCAGCTTACCATCTCCTTCCAGAGAGCCAGTTTGGTGTAGTGGTTAAGTGCGCAGACTCTTATCTGGGAGAACCAGGTTTGATTCCCCGCTCCTCCACTTGCAGCTGCTGGAATGGCCTTGGGTCAGCCATAGCTCTCGCAGAGTTGTCCTTGAAAGGGAAGCTGCTGTGAGAGCCCTCTCGGCCCCACCCACCTCACAGGGTGTCTGTTGTGGGGGAGGAAGATAAAAGAGATTGTGAGCTGCTCTGAGACTCTGAAATTTGGAGTGGAGGGTGGGATATAAATCCAATATCATCACCACCACCATCACCACCATCATCGTCTTCCAATATCATCATCATCTTCTTCTTCCTCTCCCCACAACAGACACTCTGTGAGGTAGTGGGACTGAGAGAGATCTGAGAGAACAGCTCTGAGAGAACTGACCCAAGGTCACCCAGCAGCTGCAGGTGAAGGAGTGGGGAATCAGATCCAGTTCTCCAGATTAGAGTTTGCACTCTTAACCACTACACCAAAATGGCCTCTTCCTGAGGCCCTGGAGAGCTGCTGCCAGTCTGAGAAGACAAAACCAACCTTGATGGACTAACGGCAAATTAATATGATCCTGTATTGTGGGAGGGGGCACAATGGCTCAGAGGTAGAGCACCTGCTTGCCATGTAGATGGTCCCAGATTCATCCCCTGGCATCTCCAGTTAAAAGGACCAGGTCGGAGGCGATGTGAAAGATCTCAGCCTGAGACCTGCAAGAGCTGCTGCCAGTCTAAGTAGGCAATACTGACCCTGATGGACCAATGGGCTGATTCAACGTACGTAGGGTTGTTGGGAAGCTCCAGGAGATTTAGGGGTAGAATCTGGCGAGGACAGGGACCTCAGTGGTATACAACGCCATAGAGTCCATCCTCCAACGTTTCTCCAGGGGAAACTATCTCCTAGTCTGCAGATGAGCTGGAATTCTGGGAGATCATCAGGTCCCACCCGGAGGCTGGCAGCCCTAGATATTTATTTTTATTTTATTTATTTATTTACATTAGACTTTTATCCCGCCCTCTCCGCAAGCAGACTCAGGGCGGCTTACAACAGTTGTTTACGCGATTTAAAGCAATAAGTCAATAAAATCTATAAAACAATACAATTAAAATTAAAAAAACTATTCCATGGTGCTGTACCATTACTATGTTGGCCGTTCTGCTTTTCACTGGGAACTCTAGCTGATGTCAGGTGGCATCTCTCTCTCAGTTTAAGCATCGAAGGCCTGTCGAAACAATTCAGTCTTACAGGCCCTGCGGAATGTAGGAAGGTCCCGCAGGGCCCTTATGGCCTCCGGGAGAGCATTCCATAACTCTGGTGCTGCCACCGAGAAGGCCCTGGCTCGTGTCAAATGCAACCTGGCCTCCTTTGGTCCAGGGGTGGACAGCAGATTTTTTGTCCCTGAACGCAGTGCTCTCTGAGGGATATATGGGGAAAGGAAGTCCCGCAGATAAACAGGTCCCTGACCATAAAGGGAGAGCCATAAAGGGAGACCATAAAGGGAGAACCGGAGAGCCGGTTTGGTGTAGTGGCTAAGTGTGCAGACTCTTATCTGGGAGAACGGGGTTTGATTCCCCACTCCTTCTGCTAGCATGGCCTTGGGTCAGCCATAGCTCTGGCAGAGGTTGTCCTTGAAAGGGCAGCTGCTGTGAGAGCCCTCTCCAGCCCTACCCACCTCACAGGGTGTCTGTTGTGGGGGGAGAAGATCTAGGAGATTGTGAGCCGCTCTGAGACTCTTCGGAGTGGAGGGTGGGATATAAATCCAATATCTTCTTCTTCTTCTTTATGAGGCACCTTTGTGTGTCCATGGGGGCAGTGATCCCAGCAGGGATGTGATCCTATAGAGACCACTCTCAAAACCAACCATTTTTTTTCTAGTGGAATCATCACCACCACCATCTGGCATTGTGTTTGATATAAGGAGATCTTAAGACTGTCTGGCAGTCAGAAATTCTAGCTCTTTTAGCATTATGCACCACTAGGTGGCGAGCTAGACTTGTTATTTAAAGCAAGAGATGTTTCAGGTGGTTTGCCATTGCCTGCCTCGGCATCATGCCCCTGCTATTCTTTGGAGGCAACCCTTTCAAATATCACCGGCACCACAGTCTGGCGGTGTTTGGTATAGCCAGGAGATCCTAAGATTGTCTGGCAGCCAGCAGTTCAAAGGTGGTTTGGCATTGCCTGCCTCTGCATCACGACTCTGGTACTCCTGGGAGGTCACCCTTCCAAATACTAAGAAGAAGAAGACTGCAGATTTATACCCCACCCTTCTCTCTGAATCAGATACTCAGAGCGGCTTACAATCTCCTGTATCTTCTTCCCCCACAACAGACACCCTGTGAGGTGCGTGGGGCTGAAAGGGCTCTCACAGCAGCTCCCCTTCCAAGGACAACTCCTGTGATAGCTATGGTTAACCCAAGGCCATTCCAGCAGGTGCAAGCGGAGGAGTGGGGAATCAAACCCGGTTCTCGCAGATAAGAGTCGGCACACTTCACCACTACACCAAACTGGCTCTCTCATTCATCAGCACTAGCCAAGGCCGACCCTGTTTAGCATCTGAGATCCATTGAGATCAAACTAATCGGGGTTATTCCGATGAGGGCTGTAGGGCAGGGGTGGCCAACGGTAGCTCTCCAGATGTTTTTTGCCTACAACTCCCATCAGCCCCAGCCAGCATGGCCAATGGCTGGGGCTGATGGGAGTTGTAGGCAAAAAAGAATCTGGAGAGCTACCGTTGGCCACCCCTGCTGTAGGGGAATTGACCTCTTTAGTCAGGAGATCAGATGAAATTCTGGGGGAAACACCAAGCCTCCCGCCCCAACTCCCATTGATTGGCAACTCTACATGGACGCTAGACAGCTAGGCATTGCATGAAAAGTGTGTAGAGATGATGAACGAGAGAAGTTTGTGTCTCCTTTCTGGGCACTTCTTCCTAATGGCTCCTGAGCTGGAATAATCCGCGGCTTCGGCTGCCGCCATTAATATGTGTTTTTCCAAAAGGCCATCCTTCTTCACCATTAGGTCGGTTGTTATCCTTCCTCCTTTCAGACCACTTTGCAGCTAAAAGACAGATGCCTCCCTACAGAAATGGAAGAGCAATGCATCCCTCCCCCCCAGTGTGCACACGAGCGCTGCAGATTGGTGTGGGCAATGTCCCTCCTTCCCGAACGGGGGTGTTTCCGCTTCTTTCCACAAGAATATTGCGAGAGCTATGAGCCTATAAAAACTGGGGTGAACTTTCCCTACCCCCTCGAAGGCCTGGGGAGTTAATACCAGGCAGGGGTTTTTTTTGTAGCAGGGACTCCTTTGCAAATTAGGCCGCACTCCCTTGATGTAGCCAATCCTCCAAGAGCTTAAAGTGGGCCCTGAACTAAGAGTCCTGTAAGCTCCAGGAGGATTGGCTACATCAAGGGGGTGTGGCCTAATATGCAAAGGAGCCCCTGCTGAAATTCTATCTCTGGACCGTGAACTAAGAGCCCTGTAAGCTCCAGGAGGATTGGCTACATCAAGGGGGTATGGCCTTATATGCAAAGGAGCCCCTGCTGGAATTCTATCTCTGGACCCTGTACTAAGAGCCCTGTAAGCTCCAAGACGATTGGCTCCATCAGGGGTGTGTGGCCTAATATGCAAAGGAGCCCCTGCTGGAATTCTATCTCTGGACACTGAACTAAGAGCCCTGTAAGCTCCAGGAGGATTGGCTACATCAAGGGAGCGTGGCCTAATATGCAAAGGAGCCCCTGCTGGAATTCTATCTCTGGGCCCTGTACTAAGAGCCCTGTAAGCTTCAGGAGGATTGGCTACATCAAGGGGGTGTGGCCTTATATGCAAAGGAGCCCCTGCTGGAATTCTATATCTGGATCCTGTACTAAGAGCCCTGTAAGCTCCAAGAGGATTGGCTCCATCAGGGGTGTGTGGCCTAATATGCAAAGGAGCCCCTGCTGGAATTCTATCTCTGGACACTGAACTAAGAGCCCTGTAAGCTCCAGGAGGATTGGCTACATCAAGGGGGTGTGGCCTAATATGCAAAGGCATCCCTGCTACAAAAGAAGCCCTGATGCCAGGTTAAGGTTCAGTCCAAGTGTTGTTCCTTCTCTTTTAGCAGGGTGGGAACCCCTGGGGAGGGCGTCATATATCCTCTAGAGCAGCGGTCCCCGACCTTTTTGGCACCAGGGACTAGATTTATGGAAGACAATTTTTCCACGGACCAGAGGCAGGGGTAGAATGGTTTTGGGATGATACAATTGTATACTTTATGTCTATTAGTTTGGTGTGGTGAAGTGTGTGGACTCTTATCTGGGAGAACCGGGTTTGATTCCCTGCTTCTCCACTTGCAGCTGCTGGAATGGCCTTGGGTCAGCCATAACTCTCGCAGTGCTGTCCTTGAAGGGGCAGCTTCTGGGAGAGCTCTCTCAGCCCCACCTACCTCACAGGGTGTCTGTTGTGGGGAAGGAAGGTAAAAGAGATTGTGAGCCACTCTGAGACTGAAATTTGGAGTGGAGGGCAGGATATAAATCTAATGTTGCTGTCTTCTTCTTCTTATATTGTAATATATAATGAAATCATTATACAACTCACGGCCTGGTTGCTAACAGGCCATGGAGCGGCCCCAGTCCATGGCCCGGGGATTGGGGACCCCTGCTCTAGGGGATCCTGCCTTTTGCATCTTGAGTCAAATGTGAAGGGACTGGTTTAAATTGCTCCGTGGGGCAGCAGGGAGACCTCAGTTCAGTTGTTGGGGAGTTTCCCTCTTCAGATGCTGGCTTTACAACGCATCCTTTCAGCCTCAGTCTCCCGACTAGCAAGATTTATTGAAGAAGAAGAAGAAGATGATGATGATGATGATGATGATGATGGAGGATTTATACATAAGAACATAAGAGAAGCCACGTTGGGTCAGGTCAATGGCCCATCCAGTCCAACACTCTGTGTCACATAAGAACATAAGAGAAGCCATGTTGGATCAGGCCAATGGCCCATCCAGTCCAACACTTTGTGTCACATAAGAACATAAGAGAAGCCATGTTGGATCAGGCCAATGGTCCATCCAGTCCAACACTCTGTGTCACATAAGAACATAAGAGAAGCCACGTTGGGTCAGGCCAATGGCCCATCCAGTCCAACACTCTGTGTCACATAAGAACATAAGAGAAGCCATGTTGGATCAGGCCAATGGTCCATCCAGTCCAACACTCTGTGTCACATAAGAACATAAGAGAAGCCACGTTGGGTCAGGCCAATGGCCCATCCAGTCCAACACTCTGTGTCACATAAGAACATAAGAGAAGCCATGTTGGATCAGGCCAATGGTCCATCCAGTCCAACACTTTGTGTCACATAGGAACATAAGAGAAGCCACGTTGGGTCAGGCCAATGGCCCATCCAGTCCAACACTCTGTGTCACATAAGAACATAAGAGAAGCCATGTTGGATCAGGCCAATGGCCCATCCAGTCCAACACTCTGTGTCACATAAGAGAAGCCATGTTGGATCAGGCCAATGGCCCATCCAGTCCAACACTTTGTGTCACATAAGAACATAAGAGAAGCCATGTTGGATCAGGCCAATGGCCTATCCAGTCCAACACTTTGTGTCACATAAGAACAGAAGAGAAGCCATGTTGGATCAGGCCAATGGTCCATCCAGTCCAACACTCTCTGTCACACAAGTGACCAACCCCCCCCCCCAAGTGCCATCAGGAGGTTCACAAGTGGGGCTAGAAGCCCTTCCACTTTGCCCCCCCCCCCCGGGGGGTGACATTTGCTACCTTCCAGTCCTCAGGAATGGAGGCAGATTTCAATGAAAGATTACATACCCTGCCCTTCACTCCGAATCTCAGAGTCTCAGAGCGGCTCACAATCTTCTTTATCTTCCTCTCTCACAACAGACACCCTGTGAGGTGGGTGGGGCTGAGAGAGCTTTTCACAGAAGCTGCCCTTTCAAGGACAGCTCTGAGAGAACTAAGACTGACCCATGGCCATTCCAGCATCTGCAAGTGGAGGAGTGGGGAATCAAATCCGGTTCTCCTAGATAAGAGTCCAAGCACTTCACCAGTACACCAAACTGGCTCTTATTAGTTTATATCATTCACAGTCTGCCCTTCTCATGGGGGATTGCACCAGAGGATATAGTGATGGCCACAAGAAAAGACAACTTTAAAAGAGCATTAGGATTCATGGAGGAGAGAAAGGTCTATCAGTGGCTACTAGCCAAGGCAACAGAGGGGAACCTCCATGTTCAGCAGCTCTTAACCTCTGAATCCCAGCACCAGGAGGCAACATCAGGGGAAGGCCTTGGTCGTAGCCTCTGTGACCTGTTGTTGGATCTACAGAGGAGCTGGCTGGCCACTGTGTGAAATAAGATGCTGGACCTGGACTACTGGCCTTATTCAGCAGGGCTCTTCTGAGGTTCTTATGAAGGCCTCAGTCTCTATGCCCTGTTGATGGCCCTCCAGAGGAACTGGTTGGCCTCTGTGTAAGACAGGATGCTGGACTAAGTGGACTGCTAGTCTGATCCAGCAGGGCTCTTCTGATGTCCTTTTGAAGGCCTCGTCCTCTCTGCCCTGTTGCTGGCCCTCCAGAGGAACTGGATGGCCACTGTGTGAGACAGGATGCTGGCCTAGATGGACCACTGGTCTGATCCAGCAGGGCTCTTTTGATGTTCTTATGAAGACCTCGGCCTCTATGCCCTGTTGTTGGCCCTCTGGAGGAACTGGCTGACCACTGTGTGAGACAGGAGGCTGGACTTGGTGGACCACTGGTCTGATCCAGCAGGGCTCTTCTGATGTTCTTAGGAAGGCCTCAGTCTCTGCTCTTGGGCTGGCCCTCCAGAGGAACAG
Organism: Heteronotia binoei; assembly: GCF_032191835.1. Lineage (NCBI taxonomy): Eukaryota > Metazoa > Chordata > Lepidosauria > Squamata > Gekkonidae > Heteronotia > Heteronotia binoei. Next base: position 22,340 of record NW_026800039.1, read on the forward strand.
TTTGACCCCTGTGTGAGATGGGATGATGGACTAGATAGACTGCTGGTCTGATCCAGGAGGGCTCTTCAGATGTTCTTGTGTTCTGATCTACCAATATTCCCAAAGGAGCAAAGAGCCTAAGAGTAATAGGACAGAGAACACCTGCGAGATGGGTAATGTGAAAAAAAAAATGGATTGTGTAGGCGGTCTTGTGTTAAGCACAAGTTAAGAACTGAGATACAGACTGCAAATAGAGAGGACATGGGAGGAAGTCAGAGGCAGCGTGCGTGCCGGTCTCCCTGGTGAGCTCTAAAGGCGCCTTCTTAATTGACAATCAACTTGGAAATCCCAGCACTCTGAATAAGTTCAACCACCTGGGGCTTTATCTCATCTTCTTGGATGGGAAATGGAGGGTGCAAGTCTCCAGGCAAAGACTGAGCCGTGCGAGTTCAGCAATTCCTGGCTTATTCCTTTGGCATTCATATACTGGTGCCTACTGTAGAGGTCCCCCTCACCCCCCAAAAATCTGTCTCCTCTAAAATTCTCTCTGGATTCAGAAGTTCTGCATTCCCTGCTTTGTATTCCAACGTGGAACTGACACATTAGGAATCATTGACTGTCCTTTTTTTTAATTTTTAGAGCATGTACATACTGGAGGAAGGAGCCCTGAGTTGCAGAGTGGTAAAGCTGCAGTACTGCAGTCCAAGCTCTGCTCACAACCTGACTTTGATCCTGGTGGAAGCTGGCTTCAGGTAGCCAGCTCAAGGTTGACTCAGCCTTCCATCCTTCCAAGGTTGGTAAAATGAGTCCCCAGCTTGCTGGGAGGAAAGTGTAGATGACTGGGGAAGGCAATGGAAAACCACCCTGTAAAAAGTGTAGTGAAAATGTTGTGATGCGGCATAACTCCAGAGTCAGAAATGACTGGTGCTAGCACAGGGGACTACCTTTACTTTTTTACATACTAGAGGGCATGTGACCAGGGTTTTTTTTGTATCAGGAACTGCTTTGCCTATTAGACCACACCCTCCTGATGTAGCCAATCCTCCAAGAGCTTACAGGGCCTACTGTAAGCTCTTGGAGGATTGGCTACATCAGGGAGGTGTGGCCTAATATGCAAAGCAGTTCCTGCTACAAAAAGAAGTCCTCCGTGTGACATTCGCTTGTTTGCTTTTCCCTGGCTATTTGCATATTCCATCCTCCATTGCATTACCAATGCTCACACTCTTGTTCAGAAAACACACTGAACAAGGAGGTGGAAGACTGTGGGCGATAACACAGCTGTGAACTCATAAGTTGTCTTCTCTGTTACTTGTCTTCTCTGTTACTTGCGGAGAGCCAGTTTGGTGTAGTGGTTAAGTGTGCAGACTCTTATTTGGGAGAACCGGGTTTGATACCCCACTCCTCCGCTTGCACCTGCTGGAATGGGTCAGCCATAGCTCTGGCAGAGGTTGTCCTTGAAAGGGCAGCTGCCGTGAAAGCCCTCTCCAGCCCCACCCGCCTCACAGAGTGTCTGTTGTGGGGGAGGAAGGTAAAGGAGATTGTGAGTCGCTCTGAGGCTCTTCAGAGTGGAGGGCGGGATATAAATCCAATATCATCATCTTCTTCTCTGTTGTTCGATGGCTTTGTAATGAATGTACACGCATCACATTTTTACAGCATAGGTTCAAGTGGACAGCCATGTCAGTCTGAAGCAGCAGAACAAAATTTGAGTCCTGGGGCACCTTTAAGGCCAATGAAGTTTTATTCAAGGTATGCGCTTTCATGTGCATTCACAGATCTTCAGATAGAAGCCTGCCTGCACGTGAAAGATTATACCGAAAATTAAAATCCTTTGGTCTTAAAGGTGCCACTGGACTCAGAACTTTATTTTACAACCAATGTTCCCTCTAAGCTGAGTCAGTGTGAGCTAGATCACAGTTTTCTAACCTCTGGCTCACACATTTTTGTCTGAGCTCAGGAAAAATAGCTCCAAGACAAACTAATTTATGCAGCAGTTCACAATGCCGCTAGCTCACAAAGTAAGCATTTTTGCTCACAAGACTCCACAGCTTCGAGGGAACATTGTTTACAACTTGTGTATATTCTAATTTTAAATACCTATCACCATGGCTGCCAGAGACGTCAGAGCCATCTGTGCATAGGAAGCTCAAGTTCAGTTCAGAAGAAGGGTAAATGTTAAAAGATACATGGGGGCAAAGGTGTGTGAGAGAGAATAAAACCCAGCACGGTGATGGCAGCTCCAACTGAAATGACATTTTTTTCATCTGCATGGCCAATCAGCTCTCCAGTGTCCAATCAGAAGTCCTGTTGGGCAAGAGCTTCATATTGCTCCACCCACTTTCTAAAGACACTGGGTGGGCACCAGGTAAGGTATTGATGGACACCATGTTGGGGACCCTGCTGTACTCTAATGGTTCTTTTTAGCTTATAGGTAAGCTCACTACTCCCACAAATGCCCTTTCGGATGCGTGCAAGGTCCTGTGACTCAGTGCACCCTGGGAAATGTAGTTTCCAAGATGGAAAACTACAGCTCACACAGGATCGCATGAAACTGCTTGCTGAACTGTCAGGATTTGAATGGAACAGGTGGATGCTCAAATGTCATGCCGTCAATGTATAGCACCACTTAAAACTTATTCAACAGAGAACTAAAAGAACATAAGAGAAGCCATGTTGGATCAGGCCAATGGCCCATCCAGTCCAAAACTCTGTGTCACACAATGGCAAAAAAAAAAAAAAAAGTGCCATCAGGAGGTCTGTCAGTGGGGCCAGGGCACTGGAAGCCTCCCCCCACTGTTGCTTCTCCAAGCACCAAGAATACAGAGCATCACTGCCCCGGACAGAGAGCTCCAACAATATGCTGTGGCTAATAGCCACTGATGGATCTCTGCTCCAGATGTTTATCCAATCCCCTCTTGAAGCTGTCTATGCTTGTTGCCGCCACCACCTCCTGTGGCAGTGAATTCCATGTGTTAATCACCCTTTGGGTGAAAAAGGACTTCCTTTTATCTGTTTTAACCCGACTGCTCAGCAATTTCATGGAGTGTCCATGAGTACTTATTGTGATGTTTCTCCTAAAGACTGCAGCAGTACACAGAATTGTTGGTGGGCAAACAATAGCTTTGCCTGCAATGCTGGGAAGGATGGCACAGGAGCTGTCCATGAGTTCTAGTGCTGAAATACGGCATAGCCATCCCAATGTCTGGAGGCTGCTGCATGTTTTATGGGGAAATGGGAGTCTACCGGCATGAGGGGCACATGAAAACATTGTTGGATGGTTGTGTTCTACCCTGGAGCCAGTTTGGTGTAGTGGTTAAGTATGCGGACTCTTATCTGGGAGAACTGGGCTGGATTCCCACTCCTCCACTTGCAGCTACTGGAATGGTCGTGAGTCAGCCATAGCTCTTGCAGGAATTGTTCTTAAAGGGCAGCTTCTGGGAGAGCTCTGTCAGCCCCACCTACCTCATCGGGTGTCTCCTGTGGGGGAGTAAAGGAGATTGTGACCGCTCTGAGACTCTGAGATTCAGAGTGAAGGAGGGATATAAATCCAATATCTTCTTCTACTTCTACTACTGTGTTTATGAGCGATGTGTTTGCCTTGCACAATTTGTGGGAAATGTCAGTGTAAACTGGCTGCCCATTAACGAGTGGAGCAGCATTAGGTGAGCTTGCAAATCCCCCTAATTAGCATATGCAGCACGAAGGGAAGGCATCTTACCAACTCTCCCATAGATTCATTCTCCCATCCTTCCCATTTTTCAAGTGACAACACAACACAGGCACTGCTTTCTAACCCTGGAAAGGCAAGAGAGATTGATGCCCAGGAATGGAAAGCCACTGGTCAATGAAACAGATGCTCATCTAGCATACCTAAGAGAAAACACCGCCGATAGCAATTCATCATCGGATCAAAAGCTGCCGCCCAATCAGAGGGATATCCGCCATACCAGCTGCCTTGCCAGACCTCTGTGGTGGGCAAACCCGCCAGTTCACAAGCTCGCTTGAAAGACGATTCATCTCTTCCCTCCCCATGCTGGCCATTGCTGGCTCTTTCATCATTGCAGCGCGGCACAACAACGAGAGCGGGAAATATTGCTTACGCCTAGCAGGCAAAGGAAACTGGGGGCAGAGGGCAATGACTTCTGTGCTTCCCGCTGCCCCTACGAAGGCTGAAATCATACTTCAAAGCATGTCAGAGGTTCTTAAACAGCAATGTGTAATATCGGGTAGCAGTTTCTCCATTGGGTTGACAAAGAAAGGAATCCTAAGTAGGTCTACTCAGAATTTGACTTGGGTCTATTCAAGCAGCCTTACTCCCTGGAAAGTCTTCTTAGGATTGCATTGAAACATGTTGATACAGAAAGAGAGCATAGCTTTCCCTTGCCCCCCTGCTTTAGCTTGGATTAAATTTTGGGATGTAGGGATCATTCAATCTCAGGGTTACTGAAGCCTCTCAGAAAATTCAAACAGACTTTCTCTGGACTGAAGCACTTCCAACTGGCAGGTGGAAAGGCTGCATTCTTGAACATTTCTGTTTGCTTCAGACTCTCTAAGCAACTCCATTCAGACATTACATGGTGCCGGGGTTTAATTCAACTGTGCTTAGTGTGATTATCAGGATGTGGGCTACTTCACTCATGGTTGCTTCCATCCAGCCAGGGTTTGAAAGCATGGTCTGAAGTTGGTTTATTATTAAACCCATGGCGCAGAGTGGTAAAGCTGCAGTACTGGGGGGAAGTGTAGATGACTGGGGAAGGCAATGGCAAACCACCCTGTAAAAAAAGTCTGCCGTGAAAACGTTGGTATGTGACATCACCCCAGAGTCAGAAATGACTAGTGCTTGCACAGGAGACTACCTTGACCTTTTTAGTCTCAACTTGCCCTGACCTAGATAGTGCAGGCTAGCCCAGTCTCATTAGATCTCAGTAGCTAAGTAAGGTCAGCCCTGGTCAGTAATTGGAGGGGAGACCACCAAGGAATACCAGGGTCACGACACAGAGGCAGGCAATGGCAAAACCACCTCTGAATGTCCCTTGCCTTGAAAACCCCGTGGTTTTATATATATATATATATATAAAATATAACCATAACTCAGCTGTGACTTGAGAGCAGAAGAAAATCTTAACTAAGGTTCTGCTTTTTTATAGTTAGAGTTATTCAGCAGTGGATTCGGCTACTGAAGGAGTTGGTGAGCTCCCCCTCACGGGTAGTCTTTAATCAGTGGCTGGACAAACATTTGTTACGGATGCTCTAGGCTAATCCTGCATTGAGCAGGGTGTTGGAGTAGATGGCCTCTCTGGCCCATTCCAACTCTGTGATTCTGTGGTTCAGTACAGGATGCCTCGGGGTCTTGGATCAGATTCCCTGAAATGGGATTTAGCTTCCCAAAATTACTTGGAAGACAGGCCTGATAAGGACTGGGGTCTGAGCCGCAAGCAAGGTTGAGAACACGCACACACAGATGCATGCTTAACCTGCTTTTTCCCCTCCTGATCTCAAAGAAGGCCTTCCTTCAAAAGCAACTCAGCTCCGTGAATACAAGCCAGGGATGTTTTTCTTTATGAGGCTTCACAACTGCGTGTGACTGTGGAGAGCGTCAGAAGTGGCCAGCAGGAACACAACACAACAAAGCAAAACAAAAGGGCTTTGGAAATGCTAAGTGTTTGTCTTAGCCTGCTGCAGCACAGAAGCCAAGTTCAAATTACAGCCAAGCAAACCGGTTATTCAGGAGCAGGCCATGCCACATCTCCCACTCCTTTAATCCTCCCTGCACCATTGACATAATCTTGTTTCTCACCTGGGGGCTCTCGGAGCCTGCGGTGGAAGAGGACCATTCTGCGCAGCTGTCAGAAGTAAACAGGGAGACCGTCCAATACCCTGAATGTTTCCAAGCTTGCTGGGCAGATTGCAGCGGCCTTGGCCTCCGGGAACGACAGAGGAATTGTTTGCAAAGGTGTGTTGTGGGCCAGCCAAGAGCAACAAGATGAAGAGGTCTCCTCTGAGGAGGAGGTAGTCAACCAGTGCCGGATTAAACCCTGTAGAGGCTCCTAGGCAGTCAAAATTTTGATGGGGCCCTATGCAAATTATCTCAGAGTTGGAGCGCCCACCCCACCGCCCGTGGCCCCCGCTGCAGCCTGCAGGCACCTTCTTAAAAGCCCCTTTTACTAAGCTGTAAGGGAGCAACGCCAGCAGCAGCCATATCAGGCAAACTGAGCAAAGAGCAGCTCAGTTGCTGGCTGCATGTGCAGGCTGGGAGGGCTGCAAGCAGGGGGGAAACCGGGGATGGGGGAAAACCAGCCCCGGGCCCCTAAAGGCGTGGGGGCCCATAGGCCAGTACCTACTTGGCCTAATGGTTAATCCAGCTCTGTAATCAACAGACTTGACCCAAGCCCACAGCTTGTGGCAGAGGAACTGCAGGAGGAGGCAGTCCCTGGAGGGCCAGACATAGATCCTCAGCCAAGAACCAGCACAAACCGGCCCCTTCAGCTTCCACCAGCCCCACAGAGAGCCAGTTGCCCGCCAATTCCCCCCTGCATCACCAGAGCCACAGGAACGCCATCAGAGGAAGATAAAGGAGAGACTTTCAAGTCAGAAGGTAGAGTGCGTGGCTATCAGCGCAGCATTGGCCCAGCAGTAGTGCTTACAGGAGCAGGACTGACGCAGCCGGCAGGTGGATGAGTGGCTTAAAAGCACCAGAAAAGGGAATGGCAGTGTGGAAGCAACTTGTCTGTTAGTTACTGACCTTGCTGTCTGTATTCATCTCCTTGTCTCTGATCTTGGCCTTTATATAGAAAACTTGATATTGGATTCCCCTTTGCACTCCAAGCCATGAGTGTTGTTGAGCCAGTATCTTAACCTTGAAACCATACTCAGACCTGTTTCAACATCTAGAAACTACCGCTGTGTGCTGTGTGTTGTGGTACATGATAGAGGTTTACAAGATTATGCATGCGATAGAGAAGGTAGAGAAAGACGTCCTTTTCTCCGTTCCTCACAATATGACAACTCATGGACATCCAATGAAACTGCTGAGCAGTTGGGTTAGAACAGATAAAAGGAAGTCCTTCTTCACCCAAAGGGTGATTAACATGTGAAATTCACTGCCACAGGAGGTGGTGGCAGCTGCAAGCACAGACAGCTTCAAGAGACGATTGGATAAACATCTGGAGCAGAGGTCCATCAGTGGCTATTAGCCACAGCATATTGTTGGAACTCTCTGTCTGGGGCAGTGATGCTCCGTATTCTTGGTGCTTGGGGGGCACAGTGGGATGGCTTCTAGTGTCCTGGTCCTGCTGGTGGACCTCTTGATGGCACCTGGTTTTTTTGGCCACTGTGTGACACAGCGTATTGGACTGGATGGGTCATTGGCCTGACCAACATGGCTTCTCTTATGTTCTTATGAACATATGAACATATGAAGCTGCCTTATACTGAATCAGACCTTTGGTCCATCAAAGTCAGTATTGTCTTCTCAGACTGGCAGCGGCTCTCCAGGGTCTCAAGCTGACGTTTTTCACACCTATTTGCCTGGACCCTTTTTGGGAGATGCCAGGGATTGAACCTGGGACCTTCTGCTTCCCAAGCAGATGCTCTACCACTGAGCCACCGTTATGTTCCTGAATGCAAGAGAACAAAGTGCTCCTGTACTATATCTATTATATTTGCTTCATTTCTAAGTCACTTTTCTGCCCAGTTAGGTAACCAAATCAGCTTACATCACTCTCTTCTTTATCTTATGCTCAAAGCCGCCTGGGTTAGGCTGAGAATGTCTGACTGGCCCAAGGTCACCCATCCACCTTCCATAGCCCAAGTGGGGATTTGAACCTTGGACTCCCAAATCCTAGTCTGACACTATAACCACTGTACCATGCTAGTGCTCATTGGCTCTCACAATATCACTTTCAGGGCTGTCAAGAGGTGAAGAAAACACTGGGACTAATAGCCTACTAGTTTTCATATGGGGAAGGTTGAAGGCCACATGGTATAGCCCGATCTAATCAGACCTCACAAGTTAAGCAGGGTCAGTACTTGAAAGGGAGGCCACCGAGGAAGACTTTGCAGAGGACGGCAATAGCCAGCTATTCTGCTTGCATGTGCCGCCAAGTCACAGCGGACTTATGTTGACCCCAGCAAGGGGCTTTCAAAGCACAGGAGAAGCAGAAGTGGTTGACCATTCCCTTCCTCTGCAGAGCCTTCCTTGGTGGTCTCCCAGCAAGGGGCTTTCAAGAAAAGGGAGAAGCAGAGAAGCAGAAGTGATCAGCCATTGCCTTCCTCTGCTGAACCTTCCTTGGTAGTCTGCCTTCCAAGTACTGGCTCTGCTTCGCTTCCAACTTATGTTGACTCCAGCAAGGGGCTTTCAAAACATAGGAGAAACAGAGGTAGTTGGCCATCGCCTTCCTCTGCAGAACCTTCATTGGTGGTCCGCCTTCCAAGTGCTGACTCTGCTTCGCTTCCAACTTATGTTGACTCCAGCAACGGGCTTTCAAAACATAGGAGAAACAGAGGTAGTTGGCCATCGCCTTCCTCTGCAGAACCTTCATTGGTGGTCCGCCTTCCAAGTGCTGACTCTGCTTAGCTTCCAACTTACGATGACCCCAGCAAGGGGCTTTCAAGGCAAGTGAGAAGCAGAGGCAGTTGGCCATTGCCTTCCTCTACAGAGCCTTCCTTGTAGGTCTCCTTTCCAAGGGCTGACCTCGCTTAGCTTCTGAGATTATGAGATCGGGCTGTAACCATATCTCCTCCCTCAGCGAATATGTATAAGTGTTTGCAAGTCACAGCGACGCATGGCAAGTTTGGCAACCCCATCAGGTTTTCAGGGCAAGAGATGAACAGAGTTGGTTTGCCATTAGTTGCCTCTGCAGAACAACCCTGAACTTCTCTGGAGGTCTCCTAGAGAACTGACCAGGGCCAGCCCTGCTTAGCTTCTGAGATCTGACAAAATTGGGCTATCTGTGGCCATCCAGGTCAGCATATACAGGGGTGGAATTCTAGCGGGAGCTCATTTGAATAATAGGCCACACCCCCTGATGTAGCAAATCCTCCAAGAGCTTACCGGGCTCTTTTTTTGTAAGCTCTTGGGAAATTGGCTACATCGGGGGGGGGGGGGGTGCCCAAATATGCAAAGGACCTCCTGCTAGAATTCCACCCCTGAGGATATGTGTAGCCTGTGACTAATGTTATGTGTTAGGTATGTAAAGTGCCTTCAAGTATCATTTGCACACACACACACAGCCCTAGTTTTTCACTGCATTATACCATTGGTCTGTCTTACCTTGGGATAGGCAATTTTGGGGCCGAGGGACCACATCTTTACATTTAAATGCTTTTGAGGTCTAGGACAGGGTTGGCCAAACTGTGGCTCGGGAGTCACACGTGCCTCTTTCACACATATTGTGTGGCTCTCAAAGCCCACACCATCCCATCGGCTAGCTTGGAGAATGCATTTAAAATTAAAGTTGTTTTCTTTCTACCTCTCCCCCTCCCCATCCATTTTCCTTCCTTCCTTCCGGCTCTCAAGCATCTGATGTCGATGTCTTGCAGCTCTCAAACGTCTGACATTTATTTTATGTGGCTCTTAAGCAAGTTTGGCTACCCCTGGTCTAGGAGTTCATTGGCAGCTCTTTATCTTATCGATCCTGGAATAGCTAGTGGGCATCACAACTAAAAGTGAAGAAATTAAATTGTTACAGAGAAAAATTGTTTTGTTGGGTTCTTGAATGTATCTGCCGGAAGAACTGGCTCCAACTCATCATCTGATATCCCCATATCACCCGTTGATCCAAGCTTGGCTTTAAATTTAGAGAAGAAAACTAAGCATTTTGCATCTTTCCTCTTTTCCCCCCATGCTATTTCAGAGTCTTACTCACCATTAAACAGGCAGAAATGCCCAAATTATAGGGTTTGGATCACACCGAGCCTGTGACTAATGATATGTGTTAGGTAGGTTGTTTATCTGGCTATATTGATGGGAATGTCTCAGTTTTGCACAGATTACATTTGCAAAGAAGGTGTTACATTTTGAGCCCGTACGGATTTGAAGAACCGCATCATGCGGTGGAGTTTTTAAAGCAGCATCTTAAGTACTGAAATGCTGCTGTAAGTGCATTTCCCCCCCTCAGCAATGTCAGAGGGAGGGAGAAGGTATTCGGAGAAACTCCAGATGGGATCAGCTCAGGACATGCCGATGTCTGATGGAGACAACCCAAGAGATCTTGCTCATTGACATGGTGCAGCATACATGAACACAGGAACTTCCCCTATACCGAATCAGACCCTTGGTTCCTCACGGTCAGTATTGTTCACTCCAAACAGTAGTGGCTCTCCAGGGTGTCATATCTTATATCTCCATCAGTAGCAAAGTACTGGTAAGTTACTCTTTGGATAAAAGATTGGGATTGGATAAGCATATGGCGCAGAGCTCCATCAGCGGCTGTTAGCCACAGCATATTGTTGGAACTCTCCGTCTGGGGCAGTGATGCTCTGCATTCTTGGTGCTTGGGGGGGCCGCACAGTGGGAGGGCTTCTAGTGTCCTGGCCCCACTGGTGGACCTCCTGATGACACTTGGGTTTTTTTGGCCATTGGGTGACACAGAATGTTGGACTGGATGGGCCACTGGCCTGATCCAACATGGCTTCTCTTATGTTCTTATGTGACACAGAGTGTTAGACTGGATGGGGCATTGGCCTGATCCAACATGGCTTCTCTTATGTTCTTCTGTACTCAGTCCACATCTCATTGAACAAGTCCACTCTATAAAACAACAGTCCTTCAAACAGTGCTCAAGGACTTCTTTAACAAGACAAGAAATTCTGGAAGAGAAGAAAACTCTTAGAAAGATGCTGACGTCTCTTGCTCCTGGGGCCCCTTGCCCGACGATCATTTCCACCAGAAGTAAGGTCTTTTTCAAGGGCTGGGGTTTCCTCCTCACCAATAAGTTATATGGAACGGTAAAGCCTTCCAGAGTTGCACAAGTGGTCACTCTGACCTACAGTTTAAGAATCTGACAATGGCTTGGGCTTGTCAGATTCTTAAACTGGAGATCAGAGTGACCACTTGTGCAACACTGGAAGGCTTTACCATTATTGGTGAGACTTCAGCATCTTTCTAAGAGTTTTATTGTCTTCCAGAGTTTCTTTTGTCTTGTTAAATAATTCCTTGATCACTCTGTTTGAAGGACTGTTGTTTTGTTGAGTGGACTTGTTTAATGAGATGTGGATTGAGTAACTTACCAGTATTTTGCTACTGCTGGAGATATAAGATTTGAACATTTTGTATTAATAGAGTAACTGTCTATATGCATTGTCCAACAGTAGATGTGAAGTTGTAAAGTTCACTGCGATATAAGATACTGAACTGTATGAGGAGTGGATTTTCCTGTGTTTTATATAGCTGTGTAGTTTGGTGTAGCGGTTAAGTGTGTGGACTCTTATCTGGGAGAACCGGGTTTTGATTCTCCACTCCTTCACTTGCAGCTGCTGGAATGGCCTTGGGTCGGCCACAGCTCTCGCAGAGCTGTCCTTGAAAAGGCAGCTGCTCTGAGAGCCCTCTCAGCCCCACCCACCTCACAGGGTGTCTGTTGTGGGGGAAGAAGATAAAGGAGATTGTAAGCCGCTTTGAGTCTCTGATTCAGAGAGAAGGGTGGGGTATAAATCTGCAATTCTTCTTCTTCTATTCTTAGCACAGGAGCCCATTTTTGCTATTGTTTGTCTCCAGGGTGTCGAGCTGAGGTCTTTCACATCACCTAATGCCAGGGCCGGTGCTAGGGTTTTTGGTGCCCTAGGCGAGCTGCCCACTAGCAGCCCCCCTGAAATTTAAAAAAGAGAACTGTAGGAGAAATGAAGAAACGTGAAACCATTTACATTTTTAATTTACAGTTTTTTCATTTTCATTTTCATTTTTTTTTTTAAATGTGAGATCAAGCAATAAAAAGTGTGAGAATACTAAACAGGTAAAGGTAGTCCCTTGTGCAAGCACCAGTCATTTTCGACTCTGGGGTGACGTTGCTTTCACAATATTTTCACGGCAGACTTTTTGGGGTGGTTTGCCATCGCCTTCCCAGTCATCTACCCTTTCCTTCCAGCAAGCTGGGTACTCATTTTATCGATCTTGGAAGGATGGAAGGCTGAGTCAACCTCGAGCCAGCTACCTGAACTAGCTTTTGCTGGGATCGAACTTAGGTCGTGAGCAGAGGGCTCCGACTGCAGTACTGCAGCTTTACCACCGGCGCTACGGGGCTCTACTTGATCCTTATAGCTGGAGGTGCCAAGGACAAGACCTTCACATGACCATTTCTATTTGATCCTTTCAGTTGGAGGTGCCAGGGACAAGACCTTGTGCATGCCAGAAAGATGCTCTACCACAGAGCTATGGCTCCCACCCCATTGCTCTGTTGAAGCAGAGTAGGAAGGATGAGTGGCAACAGGAGCCAATTTTTTAGAAACTGTACTTGGCTCTTCTTCCGCTTTTACAATTGGTTAATTTATCCCTGCCGGACTCCGAGGAGCACACTGTGCAGGCACTGTGCACTTTCATGTTTCCCAGGTCTGTAACAGACCCAGAGAATGTAAAACCAGCCAGCCAGCGTCTGCGCTCCGTGGAGCCTTCTTTCTACTGGGGAAGGCAGGCTCCAAGGGGCACACACGCTGCACATGGGGAGAGGGGATGCCTGGCGGTGCCCCCTAGGGCAGGTGGCACCCTAGGTGGCTGCTTACTTAGCCTACTCTCACGCACCAACCATGCCTGTTGCCTGGTCCAGGGGAGGGGCCATGGCTCACTTGCAGAGCATCTGCTTGGCATGCAGAAGGTCCCAGGTTCAACCCCCAGCATCTCCAATTAAAGAACCAGACAGTTGGCGATAGGAAAGCCCTCCCCCTGAGACCCCGGAGAGCCACCGGAGAGGGGAACAAATGCAAAAAACCCAAGCTGTACATGCTCTCATTCTCTGGAATGAAGGTTTAGGGATTCTCTTCATGCAAGTGGAAATAAAGAGCAGTGATCCTGGCACAGAGCAAATTTCCAAAGCCGTGGAGGTAAGGGAGCGGGGAAATCCTCTCATCTCTATTCAGCAGCGCATTCGATTTGCGTAACCGCCTGGGAGATTTTTTCCTACCCTACAAAGGTGCTCTGAACCGGACCGAGCGGGAGAGGGGCCTATTGTCAGAGCCTTGTTTGAAGGTGAATGTTGACTTATCTTTCGAAACACTCCGGATTTGGACAAGCTGTGCCGGAGATGGCACCGTGCTGGCGGATTATTCATCACGCCGCCGCCCAAGCACAGAAGGCATCGCTGGGCGAACGTCATCCCCAAATGCTTCAAGGGGCTGGGGCTGAGCTGGGAAGACTCTGGAGCATTTTGCACATTGCCTGGTGTTGAGAAAAGGGAAGTCAATTGAAACTCCGAGTGGTCCAGGCACGTTTCTCAAGGCTTACATAGAAACGTAGAGCGGGAAGGGAACCCCAGGGGTCATCTTGTCCAGTGACCCTGCTTTATGCTCAGAGGGTGAAAAACCTCCAGGATCCCTGAGCCGGTGTTCCCTCGAAGCTGAGTTAGTGTGAGCTAGCTTGCATATTTGAAGTCTCCAGCTCACACGGTTTTGTCTTTGCTCAGGGATAATGGCTCCAGAGCAAACTGATTGGGGTAGCAGCGCACAACTTTAATGCCAGGAGCTCAGGAAACAGGATTTTTGCTCACAAGACTCCACAGCTTAGAGGCAGTATTGCACTGGGCCAACCTTGCTTGGAGGAACATTCTTTCCTGACCCCAAAGCAGAAAAGAGCATTGTCCTGGAGGTATAAGAAAGGGCCAGGAGACTTGAACATGGGCTTATCACTTCCTGCCCTCCCTCTCACAAACTACTTGTAGATATCCATCAGCATCTGGGAATGAATGACTTACCTATTGGAAGAGCAGGATTTTGAAGATCCTATAAGGAGGAGAAGTGGGAAAGTATCACAGTACCATTCTTTCCCGTGCCTTTCACTAGGGTGTTGTTTCAGAAGCGGGGCTGGGAAAAGGGAACGAGCTTCTATCAAGGGTGTCCCAGTTGTTTCCCTGAAAGCTTTAGTGAGTCTTTATGCTCTGGAAGAAGGGTGGCTTCTTCATGGTCAGAGATCAAGAAACACCTTGTGAGGTAGGTGGGGATGAGAGAGTTATGAGAGAACTGTGACTGGCCCAAGATCACCCCGCAGGCTTCATATGGAGAAGTGAGGAATCAAACCCAGGTCACTCCAGATAAGAGTCCACTGGTTTGGTCCACCACATTGCATGTTCTTATAATATGTTTCAGCACCATTGTTGGAGGACAGCTCCCAAGTGAAGTCTTGAAAGAAGACCTGGGGAAAATCTCACTCTTGCCCTATTTATAACGTTATCTTGTTGGAGAACTTGATTTAATTGGGGATTGGACCAAATGGGAAAATGATTTTGGGTTGAATACAGATACAGTGACCAGATGCAGAACCTGGATGACCCTCCAGCGGACATGATTGGCTGCCATGTGAGACAGGATTCTGGACAACATGGATTTCTGGTCTGATCCAGCAGGGCTCTTCCAATATCCTTACGAAGGCCTTAACCTCTCTGCCCTGCTAATGGACATCTAGAGGAACTGGTTGGCCATCATGTGAGATGGGATGCTGGACTAGATGGACTATTGGTCTGATCCAGCTGGGCTCTATGTTCTTATAAAGGCTGCAGATTCTACACCCTGTTGTCGGATCTCCAGAGGAACTGCTTGACCACCATGTGAGAGAGGATGCTGGACAAGAAGGACCACTAGTCTGATTCAGTGGGGCTCTTTTGATGTCCTTATGATGACCCTGCCTATCCGTCCTGTTGTTGGACCTCCTGTAAAGCTGGTTGGCCACTGTGTAGGACAGGATGCTGGACTAGGTAGACCACTGGTCTGATCCAGTAGGACCAGGGCTTTTTTTGTAGCAGGAACTCCTTTGCATATTAGGCCACACTTCCCTGATGTAAGCAATCCTCCTGGAGCGTACAGTTGGCCCTGTAAGAAGAGCTCTTGGAAGATTGGCTGCATCAGGGGTGTGTGGCCTAATATGGAAAGTGGTTCCTGCTCCCAAAAAAGCCCTGAGTAGGACTTTGTGTAAGTTATTATATTTTTAGTTCTACATCAGCTGCTCACCAAAAATTGTCTTTAGCAGTCAGGAGTGCACTGGCATCTTCTGACAAGACTGGATTTGCTCCTATTGCATTCTGTAACATCACTGAAGGTGGCTTAGCAGGTACAAAAAAAGGGCATCCACCCGTGTACAGATTTACGCCTCCCTCTTTTCATGGAGTCCATCCATCCAGAGCAAACCCCCTGATGGACACGGTCTTGAGACCTATTGTAGCATTCTGGGTTGTTGTGAGGGACTCTTAAGAAAGTGTGATGTGACCAGGCCTTGAATTCAGCTGAGGTTCACAGGAGCACACTTCCTGAACCTTTCTGACGCCACCCCGCTCCTCCCCATCTTGTCCGTTGACTAGTAGGTGCAGCTGCATAACAATCCCTGAATGAGGAGACCAGGCAGCCAGCCAGCCACCAGGGGCTTTGCCACACCCCCAGCAGCCCTCATTAACCCCTGGAGAAGCCCGCACCACCCTTCCTCCACTTCTTGTGTGATTTTGGGTGGTGGGTGGCTTGCTGGCCTTTTGACTTGGGGGGGGAAGCCCTGGAGAGCCCCAGGTGAGTGAGGCCTGCTTGGGGAGTCAGCCAGCCACCAGGGGCTTTGCCACACCCCAGCAGCCCTCATTAACCCCTGGAGAAGCCCATGCCACCCTTTCTCCACTTCTTTTGTGATTTTTGGTGGCGGGTGGCTTGCTGGCTTTTGACTGTGGGGGGGGGGGGCAGCGGCCAGGGAGAGCTTCAGGCGAGTGAGGTCTGCTTGGGCTGGCCAGATCTCTGGGCATCCCAAGCAGGCCTCGCTCACCCAGGGACTCTCCTTTCTTGCATCGGGTTGCTTTTGGCTGGGGGGGGGGTGGGTGGGCAGCATATACTAATAAGTTATGCTAATGAGCTCCACCAGTTCTTTTTCTGACAAAATGACCCTGGATGTGACCCAAAGGGAGACTGCACTGGGAAGCCAGTCCAATCCATGGATGGATTATTGTTATTTCAGAGGTGAAGTGAGGGAGAGAAAAATCACTGACCTTGCTTTCTAGGAGGGTGGGACTCTTTCGCCTGGGCAAGCATCTGGGCCTCTTTCATTATGCCAGATTAACCAAAAGCAGTTGATGTCATGAGGAAACAGGGAGGGGAAACAAGAGGGGAGACAGAGGATGTCTTTGTACTAGAGGAGGGGCCTCGAATTCTCTGGTCTCTCCAGACTGCTGTAGTCAGTGACATTTTTTTCCCAGTTGCCATGATCACAGGCATTTCTCTAGGGGTCGTTAGAGGGGGTCAGCTTTTTACAATAGCCCTTGCAGATGAAAGCTGGTTCTGGTTTGATCCATGCCGTGCCTTTTATTGTGTGTGAAGTGTGTGAAGAGCCAGTTTGGTGTCGTGGTTAAGTGCGCGGACTCTTATCTGGGAGAACCGGGTTTGATTCCCCACTCCTCCACTTGCACCTGCTGGAATGGCCTTGGGTCAGCCACAGCTCTGGCAGAGGTTGTCCTTGAAAGGGCAGCTGCTGTGAGAGCCCTCTCCAGCCCCACCCACCTCACAGGGTGTCTGTTGTGGGGGAGGAAGGGAAAGGAGATTGTGAGCCGCTCTGAGACTCTTCGGAGTGGAGGGGCGGGGATATAAATCCAATATCATCATCATCATCATCATCATCATCATCATCATCATCATCATCATCATCATCTTCTTCTTCTTCTTCTTCTTCTTCTTCTTCTTCTTCTTCTTCTTCTTCTTCTTCTTCTTCTTCTTCTTCTTCTTCTTCTTCTTCTTCTTCTTCTTCTTCTTCTTCTTCTTCTTCTTCTTCTTCTTCTTCTTCTCTTCTTCTTCTTCTTCTTCTTCTTCTTCTTCTTCTTCTTCTTCTTCTTCTTCTTCTTCTTCTTCTTCTTAATCAAACTGCAGCTGACTTATGGCAACCCCAGCAAGGGGCATTCAAGGAAAGTGAAAAGAAGAGGTAGTTGGCCATTTCCTTCCTCTACAGAGCCAAGCAGCTGACCTGTAGCAGCCCCAACAAGGGGCTTTCAAGGTGCTCCACCAAGGGAGACCACCAAGGATGACTCTATAGAGGAAGGCAGTGGCACACTACCTCTGGCTACAAGCATAGCCAGCTTCAAGAGGAGCATATGGAGCAGAGGTCCATCAGTGGCTATTAGCCACAGCGTATTGTTGGAACTCTCTGTTTGGGGCAGTGATGCTCTGTATTCTTGGTGCTTGGGGGGGGGCACAGTGGGAGGGCTTCTTGCCCCACTGGTGAACCTCCTGATGGCACTTGGGTTTTTTGGCCACTGTGTGACACAGAGTGTTGGACTGGATGGGCCATTGGCCTGATCCAGCATGGCTTCTCTTATGTTCTTATGGTTAAACACTTGCTTTGAAAGTCCTATGCAGTTGCCATAAGTTGGCTGCTTGATAGCACTTACATGCATATACGTGTATGCACACACACACAGAGTTGGGGGTTTTTAATGACTAGATCCAAGCAGGGACGACTTGCTCTTTCAAAACTGTGCACAAAGGCCCCAATTCAGCAACCTGAACTGAATTCTGTAGGCAATGGGCATTTTGGACAATGGACTCCCAAGGGACTCTGCAGCCATTCTGTCGCCTTTCCCGAGCCAAGAGAAACCATCGCTGCCCTGCATTTCTGAATCACCGCGTCTTCAGTCAAGCCATTTTCCTTCTAGGCTGTGCGCTTTCTCAGTTCTGGCCTTACCTTGGAGCAGATCTGCTCTCGCCCGAGTGGCACCGAAGATCTTCCACCCACGGCCGGGATCCCATGAGCCATCGATGACTCTCTTTCCCTCCGGCCTTCTCATGGGTGCTTAAACAGCTCATCTGGCTTTTGACCGGGAGGGACGTCACTGCTGAAGTCGCAATGGGACTTGACAGTTCATCGGGCAGGCTGCCAAGCTGTGTCCGGGCCACGCGTCTCTTGGAGCAAGCTGCCTTCTCGGATCAGGGCTGGCTGGCAGAGGTGGGATCCGGGGTCATCTTGCCAGCTCTCTCTTTGTGTGTGAGAGGAGGGAGGGGGAAGACTACCCTCCCCCCTCTTCAGCCTTGGCACCTTCCTAGACCAGGGGTGGACAGACTGTGGCTCGGGAGCCACATGTGGCTCTTTCACACATATTGTGTGACTCTCGAAGCCCTCACTGCCTTGGTGGCTGGCTTGGAAAAGGCATTTCTTTAAATCACTTCTCAAAGCCAAGCCAGCCAACTGCTTGGAGAGTGCATTTAAAGTTAAAGTTGCTTTCTTCCTACCCCTCCCTCCCTTCCTACCCCTCCCTCTCCAAACATCTGACGTTCATGTCTTGAGGCTCTCAAACATCTGATGTTTATTCTATGTGGCTCTCACATAAAGCAAGTTTGGCCACCCCTGTCCTAGACAGAAAGGAAGGGGAGAAGGCAATCTAAGAAAGAATTCTTGCCTGTAGTGCCTCATTGTTATGTATGGGTGTGGAAGCTGTACAATGAAGAGAGGAAGTTGAGGAGGGCTTTATGGATACCAGGGATGGCAAGAAAAGACAAATAAGTGAGTTCTAGGTGAATCAATGTTGAACAAAGAAAGAAATACTTTCTTACACAGACAGTGATTAAAGTTTGGTATTTGCAGCACAGGGCCACAGGAATAAACAGCTTTAAAAGCCGATTAGACAAAATTCATGGAGGACAGGTCTATTAGTGGCTACTGGCCATGGTGACTCAAGGGAACCTCCACGATCAAAGTCACTCATCCTCTGGATCTTAGAGCCAGGAGGCAACAGCAGAGGTTTTCAAGGCAAGAGACCAACAGAGGTAGTTTGCCATTGCTTGCCTCTGCATAGCAACCCAAGACTTCCTTGGTGGTCTCCCATCCAAATGCTTATGTGAATTTCCTGCATTGTGCAGGGGGTTGGACTAGATGACCCTCGGGGGTCCCTCCCAACTCTGTGGTTCCCATCCAAATACTAACCAGGGCCAATTTAAGCTACCTTTGCTGATTTTTGCAATGGCATCGACTCCTCCTTAGCTTTATCCCTGCGTGACGCTCTATATATCGAAGATGTCCGGGAATCCGCTGTAGGCCGGCGAGGCTGCTGATGGTCTTGATTTTAGCAGCTTCTCATATCTTCCGTTAGCACTCTGCCAAATACCGACGCAAGAGTCTACGCGGCTGAAGCAAAACAATAAGCCGCTTGCTGCATTTGGGCTGACAGGGGCTGTGCTTCTGAAATACAAGCTCTACATCCGGGAGTCAAATAGGGGCGGTTCAGGGGAAATTAAGGTATGCTTGGTGGGGTGGAAGCACCAGGGCTGGCCCTAGACTTTCGGGCATCCTAGGCAAGGCTGACTTCTCCCCCCCCCCCACCCCCACACTGATAATGTCACCATGTCGCATGGGGAGCACTCAGTTTGGTGCCCCCAGAAGGCTGGCGCCCTAGGCAGTTGCCTAGCTTGTCTGGTGGTAGGGGCGGCCCTGCACTGCCAAGTCAAGGCTAGGTTATGGCAATTTCATGGGGTTTTCGAGGCAGGAGATGGACAGAGGTGGTTTGCCGTTGCCTGCTTGTGCATAAAGAGCCCCGAGTGGTAAAGCTGCAGTACTGCAGTCGGAGCCCTCTGCTCACGACCTGAGTTCAATCCCAGCGGAAGCTGGTTTCAGATAGCCTACTGTAAGTTGACCGAGGTCAGTAAAATGAGTCCCCAGCTTGCTGGGGGGAAAGCGTAGATAATAATAATAATAATACTTTTTATTTGTATCCCGCCCTCCCTGCTAGTGCAGGCTCAGGGCGGCTCACAACATACGAATATAATATACAATAAAACCATCCATAGTAATTACAATTACAATTATAAAATCAACATTAAATCATTAACAACTTACATTAAAATTAACATGACTGGGGAAGGCAAAAGCAAACCACCCCGTAAAAAGGTCTGCTGTTAAAACGTTGTGAAAGCAGCGTCACCCCAGAGTCAAAAACGACTGGTGCTTGCACAGGGGACTACCTTGACCTTTACTTGTGCATAGCGGCCCTGATCTTCCTTGGAATTCTCCCATCCCAAATATTACCAGAGCTTACCTGGCTGAACTTCTGAGATCTCACAAGTTGGGGCTAGCCTGGGCCATCCAGGGCAGGACAGGCAAACAAAGGTGCTTTGCTGTTGCCCGCCTCCGCGTCGCAACCCTGGACTTCCCTGCTGGTCTCCCATCCAAGCATGAACTAAAGCTGACCGCGCTTAGCTTCTGAGATAAGTTGGGCTAACCAGGGCCAACCAGTTCAGTTTAAGGCATGCATACCCTACTTTAAAACGTCAGTGGAGTTTATCACGTAACCTTTTGGAGTCTTTGACAACGAGAGAGAGAGTGTGTGTGTGTGTACATACATATTTATATTTAGGAGGTTGTACCTATATGCACTGGCTACCTGCTGAGTGCTGAGTGCATATGATATTGCACTGGCTACATGCTGAGTGCCGGATCTGCTTTAAGGTTCTGTTTTTGACATTTAAAGCCTTACGCGGCCTGGGACCGACATAGCTGCGGGGCCACCTCTCCCCATAAGTGCCCTGGAGATTGCTACAATCTGCCTCACAACATCTTTTGACCGTCCCTGGCCTGAAGGACATCTGTAGGGGAGGAACTGTAGCTCAGTGGTAGAGCATCTGCTTGGGAAGCAGAAGGTCCCAGGTTTCATCCCCGGCATCTCCAACTAAAAAGGGTCCAGGCAAATAGGCATGAAAAACCTCAGCTTGAAACCCTGGAGAGCCGCTGCCAGTCTGAGTAGACAATACTGACTTAGATGGACCAAGGGTCTGATTCAGTATAAGGCAGCTTCATATGTTCATATGTCTTGCCTCGACCAGGGCCAGGGTTTTTTCAGCCTTGGCCCTGACCTGGTGGAATCAGCTCCCCATAAAAGAGTTCACAGACCCATTTCATAGGGCCTGTAAGATGGAGCTATTCCATCGGGCCTTTGATTGAGGCAGCGGGTGTTCATATTCCTTTGGCCTCCCTTCCTGTGATGTTATCTTTATTATTACCACATTGTTATACTCTTTGGGGCTATAGCTGTATCGATACGTTGAGTGTGCCCAGCTGAAATTGCCACCCAAGTTGTATATTATTGTTTTAATGGTTTTACTATAGTGTCATTTATGGTTTTAATTTGTAAGTTTTAATTGTTGTTTAAGAAATAGAAGACTACAGATTTATACCTGCCCTTCTCTCTGAATCGGAGTCTCAAAGTGGCTCACAATCTCCTTTATCTTCTTCCCCCCACAACAGGCACCCTGTGAGGTAGGCGGGGCCGAGAGAGCTCTCCCAGAAGCTGCCCTTTCAAGGACAACTTCTGCAAGAGCTATGGCTTACCCAAGGCCATTCCAGCAGCTGCAGGTGGAGGAGTGGGGAATCAAACTCAGTTCTCCCAGATAAGAGTCCACTGACTTAAATTATGTTGTTCTTTGCTCTAATCCTGCTCGGTGGAAAGGACAGAATATAAGCCGAATGAATGAATGAATGAATGAATGAATGAATGAATGAATGAATGAATGAATGAATGTGGTGTCGAAGGAGAGTTTTACAGACACTGTGGATCACCCAAAAGACAAATCAATGGGTTCTAGATCAAATCAAGCCTGAGCTCTCCCTAGAAGCTAACGTGCATAAGCGGAGGCTATTGTGCTTTGGACACATCACGAGAAGAGAAGACTCAGTGGAAAAGATGCTAATGCTAGGGAAGCAGAAGGAAAAGAGGAAGACCCGACCTGAGATGAATGAACATCAAGGAAGCCGCAAAGTCCCTCCGTTTGGAAGACCTAAGCAAGGCTGTTAACAACTGGACTTTGGGGAGGGCGTTAGTTCATAAGGTCACTGAAAGCTGGAAGTGATTTGTTGACACTTAGCACACACACAGAGAGAGACAGAGAGAAAGAGACAGAGAGAGTCCTGTACAGATTTATTTTGGAAAAGGAGGTCTGTTCAATACAGTTCTGAGCAGAGGTCATGTGGTAGGAAACTCATTAGCACAACTCCTTGGCAAATGCCACACACCCCTGACATCCCCGAAAGGTGTACCACATTATATCAGCTCAGCATCTGCCTTAAAATGCTTCTTGAATTATAGCTATCATAAGAAAACCCTGATTTCTATCGTACTTGTTCAATTATTTTCTCCTATGTGGCCACAGTGGCACGAGGAAGATTTTTTTTGTGGGGGGAAATATTAGAAAGTTTGTCAAATCTTAGAGTTTAGCAAAAATTCTCATGGGGAGGGGGGTTTGAACAATGGAGCCCAGAAACAAGTATTTGGGGGGAAGGGGAGAGCAAGAAAGAAAGAGCACAATAAAATTCAGAGGTTCTGGAACTCCACTCCTGTGAGCTCTTGCCCAAAATGAGTGAGTTAGTTAGTGCAGGGGTGGCCAACATTAGCTCTCCAGATGTTTTTTTTGCCTACAACTCCCATCAGCCCCAGCCATTGGTCATACTGGCTGGGGCTGATGGGAGTTGTAGTCAAAAACATCTGGAGAGCTACTGTTGGCCACCCCTGAATTAGTTAGTTAGTTAGTTTATTAAATGTATACCCCACTCTTCCTGCAGAATTAATCAGTTAATTAATGAAACAATTGAAAACGATTAGTGCCAATAACATTGTGGTGTTATTCAGTTACCCTGGTGTCAATATTTCCTGGATTCCTCCTGCTTTTGTAGGTCTCAAAGGTCAGCGGAAAGCAAGCCGGAAGAGTATGGTCTTACAGGCCTTGCAGAACTGAGCGAGGTCCAGTTCTGAGCAAACTTGCATTGCTAAGGGTGGCATTCTAGCAGGAGCTCCTTTGCATATTAGGCCACACCCTGCTAATGTAGCCAATCCTCCAAGAGCTTACCAAAAAGAGCCTTGTAAGCTCTTGGAGGACTGGCTACATCAGGGGTGTGTGGCCTAATATGCAAAGGAGCTCCTACTAGGATTTTCTCCTACATGAGACAGGAAAAATGTTTGGAATCATGTCTACGTGCGTTAATGTCTAGCATAGCCTGTTTACTTGGAATTGAGAACACAGAAATCCCATTATGGTTAAAGCGGGGGCGCTGCTCCCAGGTATCCACTCACAGAATGGTGGCCCGACATTTCCTGGGCTTTGCACCCTTTGTGTGAAACCGATCGTGGGATTCCCCCGGGAACTAGAAGTTAACTCCAATGAGTGTGCATTGTTCTTTGCCAGTAATTGAGTTTTATCTCCCAGGGTGGCTACTTAATTTAATTAGAGGTGGTGAATTAAGAGCTCAATGAGCGAAGTGTGAATCTAACTGATTCATTGGGTAAAATAAATGAAGATTTCAACAGTGGCAAAATACCGAATCCGTCAAGTGACGGTTGTAATAGCCGGAAAGACCTTGGCGTCGTAGTTGTGTTTTAACATCATGCGGGAATGTAGCAGTTCTCCAAGACTCTGTGTGGTCCAGACGTTGAGGCAGGAATGAAAGGAACTGGACTCAGAGCTTTAAATGAAACTGTGTCTAAAACTTCCAGTTGCCATTCTCCAGGTGGTGCCTGGAGATCTCCTGGAATTGCAGCTGGTCACCAGACAATAGAGATCAGTTCCCTTGGAGAAAATGGCTGTCTTGGAAGGTGGAAACTGACATTTATACTTCTCTGAGGTCCCTCCCTTCCCCAAATCCCACACTCTCCAGTCTTGAGAGAGCCAGTTTGGTGTAGTGGTTAAGTGCGTGGACTGTTATCTGGGAGAACCGGGTTTGATTCCCGCTCCTCCACTTGCGGCTGCTGGAATGGCCTTGGGTCAGCCATAGCTCTTGCAGAGCTTTCCTTGAAAGGGCAGCTTCTGGGAGAGCTCTCTCAGCCCCACCTACCTCACAGGGTATCTGTTGTGGGGGAGAAAGGTAAAGGAGATTGTAAGCCACTCTTAGATTCTGAAATTCAGAGTAAAGGGCGGTGTATAAATTCAATATCATCTCTTCTTCTTTTTCTCCTTCTCCTCCTCGAATCATAGAGTTGGAAGGGACCTCGGGGGTCATCTATTCCAACCCCCTGCACAATGCAGGAAACCCACAAATACCTACACCGGAGGTTGGCTACCCAAGTCCCCCTCCTCCTCCTCTTCCTTCTCCTGCCCCCCCCAAAAAAATCTCCAGGAATTTTCCAACTCAGAGCTTGCAAACGTAGGGAGAGAAGAAAGAAAGTTGGAGCAGAACTCCTTTAACAATTCATGAAAGACTAAAGTGTTTTCCTTGAAAAAAAAAAACCTCCAAAAACTTGCCTAAAGTTAATTGAAACAAGAACAAAATCCGTGTCTTTTCTCAGACTGACCAAACAAGCAGAAAATCCTGGCCTGGCTTTTGAGCCCAAGAGGCGCCTTTGCCCTGCTGATCGTTACAAGGTTTTAAAAGAGACGGCGTTGGAAGCAGACCTCCCTCCTGGGCCTCGGGGTAAAGGTCTGCGCTTGCAGGCTTCCTTGGAGAAATGCCAGCAGGAGACGAGCTTCCCTTTATTACTGCGGTGCAGGGCTCTGGTATGTTCTTTGGGAAGCTTTGTTCACTCAATCTCCATCCTTTCTTCTTTCTCTGAAATGCAGAAACCTTCCAAAAAGCATCCAAAGCCATTCAAAATCCCCACATTTCAATAAAACATAGGCTTGCCAACTCTGAGTTGGGAAATACATAGAGATTTTTTTTGGGGGGGGGGCGGGCGTGGAGCCTATGGAGGCATTTCGGGAGGGGCCAGCTCTCAGTGGAGTATGATGCCATACAGCCTGCCCTGCAAAGAAGCCATTTTCTCCAGGGGAGCTGGTTTCTGTCACCTGGAGATTAGTTCTAATTCTGGGAGATCTCCAGGTCTTGCCTGGAGATTGGCAACCCTAGTTCCACTTGAAAGAAACTTTCAGCGTTCTGAGATAAAGAAAGGAACGGATGAATGTGTCTGTTCCCAGGTTCTATGGGATAGTGACTAGGAAAGGCTGTGGGGAGATAGGCCTGAGGAATTAGGAGGAAAGCGGGAAAGGATGCACACCAGGCTAAGCCATACACTAGTTTCCAGCACTTGTAACTACAAGGGTTAGGAAAGGGGTGGCCAAACTGTGGCTTGGGAGCCACATGTGGCTCTTTCACACATATTGTGTGGCTCTCAAAGCTCCCACCGCCATGTTGGCTGTCTCGGAGAAGGCATTTGTCTCTTTAAATCACTTTGCCAAGCCAGCCAGCAGCTTGGAGAATGCATTTCAAATTAAAGTTGCTTTCTTTCCACCTCTCCATCCCTATCTATTTGCCTCCTTCCTTCCTTCCTTCCTTCCTTCCTTCCTTCCTTCCTTCCTTCCTTCCTTCCTTCCTTCCTTCCTTCCTTCCTTCCTTCCTTCGGGCTCTCAAACATCTAATCATATCTTGTGGCTCTCAAACACCTAATGTTTATTCTGTGTGGCTCTTATGTTAATCAAGTTTGGCCACCCCAGGTTAGGACCTATCTGAAGAAAAAATGAATGAACAAACAAATGAATGAATGAACGAATGAATGAATGAGTGAATGTGTAGCCCCCCAGCCCCGCTATAAATGAATGAATGCTGAAGATGATTAACTGGAGATGCCGGGGACTGAACCTGAAAACTTTGGGCTTGTAACCCATCTGCTCTGCTGCTGACCCACAGACCCTTTCTCCCTCTCTGCAGCTGTGAGCTTCTCCTTGTCTCCGGAGCGGAAGTCTCTTGATTGTCCATTGCCGGGGATGCTTTCTGATCCATCGCACCTGTTTCCCAGAGTGTGTCATGTTGCGACAGCATAGGAGGGTCACCGCAGACCCTTGAAATAATTGAGACGGGCAGTCCCTCATCCAGGAGGAGGTAGACACTCCTAGTTGGCCAGCCCGGTTTCCAACTTCCAGCTGTCTCCCCCCTGCCGCATATTATCTTGTCGCCGAACCAATTAGAAGGAGTAAGAAAGCCCTCTCGGCAGACTTCTGCAACACTCCGGCCTCGCCTGGCTATGCTTCACTAACTTTTACAGCAATTAGCTTCCTCGAGAAGTCCTGGGGTTACGGCGTACAAATGGATACCCGTGCCATTTGATGTTCTTTAAACAATTAGTGGAGCCGTTCTTCTTCTCCTGCTCCTCTCTGTTGAAATACTTCTCGTTCTGCTGCTGCTGCAAAAAAGCTTTGGTTCTCCCTTTTTTTTTTTTTGCACCAGTGTTGAAGCTGAACTGGGAAAGGGTCCGCGAGCCAGCTCTCTGCAGTTTTATTTGCAAGCGATAGCCTCTGTTTCTCCATCGAAGGCTACAGTTGAAGGGTTATAATTAGTGAACCCAGGTAGGGTTGGGAGGGTTATAGCCCCTTTTGCTCCTCACATGGCTATGATATTAATTTGCATTCCTGAAATTTAGCTTTTTAAAAAGGATGGTCTACATGAGCTCCATTCTATCCGGTTAGGAATTTAATTGAAAACATAAAGGCTCTCCGTAGAACCAGCATGGGGCAGGGTCATGGTTCACTGACAGAGCCTCTGCTTGGCATGCAGAAGGTCCCGGGTTCAATCCCCGGCATCTCCAGTGAAAAGGTGGTAGGCAATGCCTGTGATGGTGGTCAAAGAACAGAAACTGGCTATCCTCCAAATCTGTTTTTAAAAATCTAAGATTGTATCCCACCCTTGTTGTAAGTGATGCGAAAGGTCTCACGTTGGTAGAGCCTCTGCTTGGCATGCAGAAGGTCCCAGGTTCAATCCCCGGCATCTCCAGTGAAAAGGGACCAAGCAGTGGGTGATGGGAGAGACCTCTGCCTGAGACCCTGGAGAGCAGCTGCCAGTCTGAGCAGACAGTACTGAGTCTGATAGACCAAGTGTCTGATTCATAAAGCAGCTTCGTTTAGGGAGTGTCCCTGGCTCAGTGGTAGAGAATCAGCTTGGCATGCAGCAAGTCCCTGGTATCTCCATTTAAAAGGACCAGATGATGTGAAAGATCTCTACAGGAGACTCTGGAAAGCTGATGATGCCTGAGCAGATGATACTGACCTTGTTGGACTGATGGTTTCGTTCAGTATAAGACAATGCCGTGTTGAGAGCCCGTTTGGTGTAGTGGTTAAGTGCATGGATTCTTATCTGGGAGAACCGGGTTTGATTCCCCACTCCTCCACTTGCGGCTGCTGGAATGGCCTTGGGTCAGCCGTAGCTCTGGCAGAGGTTGTCCTTGAAAGAGCAGCTTCTGGGTGAGCTCTCTCAGCCCCACCCACCTCACAGGGTGTCTGTTGTGGGAGGAGAAGATAGAGGAGATTGTAAGCTGCTCTGAGACTCAGAGTATAGGGCGGGATATAAATCCCTCCTCCTCCTATAGGCAAGAGCCCATGGCTCAGTGGCAGAGCATCTCCTTGGCATGCAGAAGGTTCAGTCCCCAGCATCTCTAGGTAAAAGAACCAGGTAGTATTTGATGGGAAAGACCTTGGCCTGAGATACAGGAGAGCTGCTGCCAATACTGACCACTGTGATGGACCCAATGGTCTGATTCAATATCAGTATGATTGCACAGTGGCGGCGCACCATCCACCAGGCTGTCTCTTCCTTTGAGGACGCACGCATAGCTGGTCTTGAGGACAAAAGGAGATTGAGGAAGAATCGCACTGCTACAGCACCAACCCCAAATCAGACTTTTCCCTGCAGCCACTGTGGCCGGATCTGCCTGTCCCGCATTGGTCTTGTCAGCCACCAGCGAGCCTGCAGCAGACGTGGACTACTGCACCTTCCTTAAATCTTCGTTCGCAAAGTCAAGCCGAGATATGATTTTACAGTTCGTTATTAGCAGACTTGGTCAGGTGCCTGTCAGCCCGGCTCATGAGTTACAGATAAGCACAGCCAAATGCCCGAAAAACACTGGCTTTTAAATGGGAGCACTGGCATAAGTACAGTTGCGCATGGGCCACTGCTTTCTCATGTCTTCCGCCTTTCCCCGTCTGCTGTTTGCCGTGTCTTTCAAGTAAACAAAACCTTCATATCCTGCAATTAGTGCTTTAAAGCTGGAAGGTGACTGGAGAGCCAGTTTGGTGTAGTGGTGAAGTGTGCGGACTCTTATCTGGGAGAACCAGGTTTGATTCCCCACTCCTCCACTTGCACCTGCTGGAATGGCCTTGGGTCAGCCATAGCTCTGGCAGAGGTTGTCCTTGAAAGGGCAGCTACTGTGAGAGCCCTCTCCACCCCCACCCGCCCGAAACATCACCTTTGCCTCCTGGTGATGATGGAATTCTGGTGAAGCTTCGGTGATTAGGGCCAATCTGCAGATTGAAAGAAAAGGCTGTTTTCCCAATTGCACACCGCCCCCCCATGGGATAATCTACCCTTCAAGATAAGGGGGCCCTTCAGGTCTCTGGACTGGGAGCAAGCAGACAGCCCTCTTAAAATGGTGGTGTCTTTATAAAAAATAATAAGAACATAAGAGAAGCCATGTTGGATCAGGCCAATGGCCCATCCAGTCCAACACTCTGTGTCACACAGTGGCCAATATGTGTGTGTGTGTGTGTGTGTGTGTGTGTATATATATATATATATATATATATATATATATATATATATATATATATATATATATATATATATATATATATATATATAAATGCAGCTTGTCTCTTTATTCAGTATATGATAGCTCCTTATCTGGGAGAATCGGGTTTGATTCCGCACTCCGCCACTTGCGGCTGCTGGAATGGTCTTGGGTCAGCCAGAGCTCTCGCAGAGCTGTCCTTGAAAGGGCAGCTTCTGGGAGAGCTCTCTCAGCCCCACCTACCTTACAAGGTGTCTGTTGTGGGGGAGGAAAGTAAAGGAGTTTGTGAACTGCTCTGAGACACTGAGATTCAGAGAGAAAGGCGAGATATAAATCCAGTATCCTCCTCCTCCTCTTCTTTTTCTTCTTCTTCTCAAAAAGTCTTTTAATTTCAATCTATTCATTCTGGCCTGCCCTTCTGGGGCCACAGAAAACAACTCCATGCCATCCTCTATATGACAGCCCTTCAAGTGATCATATCTCACAGTTGCCTCCTCTCCAGGCTGGGCCTGCTTTGGCGGGGAGGGCGGGATATAAATGCGAAATAAATAAAACTAATAAAAAAATAAACATACCCAACTCCCTCAGCCTTTCCCTGTAGGACTTGGTCTCCAGACCCCTCACCATCTTTGTTGCCCTCCTCGAGACACGTTCCAGCTTGTCTGTATTGTTCTTAAATTGTGGCGCCCCAAACTGAACAGAATCGGCCTCCAACAAATGTACAAACCTCAGTATGTGGACTGGGGGAAGTGTGTGTGGAGGGAAACATTCTGCCCATGCCGGTTCCTCGTCAAAGGGGATGTCTGCCTTTGAAAGCGGAGCCCCCTTGGAGTTGAACATTAGCAGTCTCTCTTTTATCATGGAACTCCAACAGGGATTAGATCCGGCTAAAGAGGATCGATAGCATTCCTCTCCTGGATAGGATGCGCTGTGGATATCTCTTTTGTGGGTTTTTTTCCCCTGGGAAAGGGGGTGGACGAGTGTTTTGGGAGGGGGGCCAAGGAAACTTCAGGGGTGCTTTCATGTAGAAGAAGTGGTGATGATGATGATTGACGATGCTATTGGATTTTTATCCCACCCTATACTCTGAATTTCAGAGTCTCAGAGCGGCTCGCAATCTCCTTTACCTCCCCCCCCCCCCCCCGCACACACACACAACAGACAGCCTGTGAGGTAGGTGGGGCTGAGAGAGCTTTTACAGCAGTTGCTCTTTCAAGGACAACTCCTGCGAGAGCTATGGCTGACCAAGGCCATTCCAGCAGGTGCAAGTGGAGGAGTGGGGATTCAAACCCTGTTCGCCCAGATAAGAATCCTCACACTTCACCACTACACCAAACTAGCTTTCTGGAGAATTGGGTTTGATTCCCTCCTGCTCCTCCACATGAAGCCAGCTAAGTGACCTTGGGTCAGTCACAGTTCTCTTAACCACTACACCACGCATTTTAACCACTACACTAAACCGGCTCTCTGGGGAATTGGGTTTGATTCCCTCCCGCTCCTCCATATGAAGTCAGCTAAGTGATCTTGGGTCAGTCACAGTTCTCTTAACCACTACGCCAGGCATTTTAACCACTACACTAAACCGGCTCTCTGGGGAATTGGGTTTGATTCCCTCCCGCTCCTCCACATGAAGCCAGCTAAGTGACCTTGGGTCAGTCACAGTTCTCTTAACCACTACACCACGCACTTAACCACTACACCAAACCGGCTCTCTGGGGAATTGGGTTTGATTCCCTCCCGCTCCTCCTCATGAAGCCAGCTAAGTGACCTTGGTTCAGTCACAGTTCTCTTAACCACTACACCACGCACTTAACCACTACACCAAACTGGCTCTCTGCATTAACATGCAGCTCATCTCTTGGCTCAGCCCCTGGTGCCTTATCATGCGTTCTTCTACCACCTTGTCTTGGTATGCCCACTGAGCCTTTTGCTTTCCACCTTCCAGGGAACGGGAGGGAGGGCGTCTGAGGCCGTGCCACAAACAAAACCTTTAGTATAAAGACATTTGTATGTGTTGGAGGAGACCGGAAGCCCCGCATGGCCGCTGCGCCTGATAATGGCTCTACTGCTGGAGAAAGTAGGTCACTCTCTTGCTCGGAGCCGGAGGAGCATACGAAACCCAGATGCGCAGTGCCGCAGGCTCACCGATTCCTCTCCTTCTGACACCCGAGAGAGTGAGCCCAAATCCATACCTTAAGCCTCCCAGAAGCAGGGGAGTTGCAGCACCACAGATAGGGTTGCCAGCCTCCAGGAGAGGCCTGGAGATCTCCCGGTACTACAAGCCATCTCCAGGCAATAGAGAATTGTTCCCCCTGGAAATAATGGCTGCTTTGAGAGGTAGGCTTTCAGGCATTGTGCTAAGCCTCATCCCTCCCCTCCCCGAACCCTGACCTCCTCGGGTTCCTCTAGGGCAGGGGTGGCCAGACTTGCTTAACTGTAAGAGCCACAAAGAAGAAGAAGATATTGGATTTATATCCCGCCCTTCATTCCAAAGAGTCTCAGAGCGGCTCACAGTCTCCTTTCCCTTCCTCCCCCACAACAGACACCCTGTGAGGTGGGTGGGGCTGGAGAGGGCTCTCACAGCAGCTGCCCTTTCAAGGACAACCTCTGCCAGAGCTATGGCTGACCCAAGGCCATTCCAGCAGGTGCAAGTGGAGGAGTGGGGAATCAAACCTGGTTCTCCCAGGTAAGAGTCCGCACACTTAACCACTACACCAAACTGGCTCTCCAAAGAATAAACATCAGAGGTTGGAGGCAGGGAGGGAGGGAGGAAGGAGACTGTAGACAGCTTCAAGAGGGGCTGGATAAACATATGGAGCAGAGGTCCATCAGTGGCTATTAGCCACAGGTTATTGATGGAGCTCTCTGTCTGGGGCAGTGATGCTCTGTATTCTTGGTGCTTGGCGGGGGGGGCTACAGTGGGAGAGCTTCTAGTGTCCTTGCCCCACTGATGGACTTTCTGATGGTACCTGTTTTTTTTTTTTTTTTTGGCCACTGTGTGACACAGAATGTTGGACTGGATGGGCCATTGGCCTGATCCAGCACGGCTTCTCTTATGTTCTTAAGAGTAGACTAAAAACTTGTTTCACATTTCACTTCTTCCCAGTGGGACCTCTGCAAAGATTTGGTGATGATCTTACGGTTTCCGATTTATGTAGCAGTATATTAATAACTCTGCAAAGATTTGTAAATTAATATATAATTCCCCATTTTTCATTCAAGAATGAAAGGAGGAGGAGGAGATCGGATTTATACCCCACCCTTCACTCGGAGTCTTAGAGTGGCTTACAATCTCCTCTCCTTCCTCTCCACACAACAGACACCCTGTGAGGTAGGTAGGGCTGAGAGAGCTCTGAGAGAACTGGGACTGGCCCAAGGTCACCCAGCCGGCTGCATGTGGAGGAGGAGTGGGGAGTCAAACCTGGTTCTCTCCATTACTGACTCCATGACTCTGAATCGCTACGACACGCCGGCTAAGATTTTCTTAGTTTTCCCTCTGTTTCCATTTGTGCTTCTTGGTAATTTTGCGCGTATGTATATTATTTAAGGTATTGCCATCCTGCTCTGCCATCACAAGAACATTCTTGAGGGAGATGACAATCTGTTTAGAAAACACCATGAACAAATAAAAAGTAGCAGTCATTACAACGGAAGCCATCAGCATCAAAATTAAGCAGTGCATGCCTGTCGAATATCAACAGCCGTAAGAGCAGTGTCGGGAAATGAGGCCATCGGAACGAATAATAATAATAATAATAACGGGAGAGCATCAAGATGGTGTAGCTGCGTGGGTGGAAATGACTCATTAGCAGAGTGGCGGGCACTGAAGTTTAGATCTTAAAGCTTACTTGTTTTTTTTAAAAAAATAGATATATCTCAGCTTTCTAACCTAAGAAGAAGCTAAGACTCCGAGTGAAGGGTGGGGTATAAATCCGATCTCCTCCTCCTTTCATTCTTCTTGAATGAAAAATGGGGAATAATATCTTAATTTACAAAGCTAAGAACCTAAGAAGAGCTCTGCTGGATCAGACCAGTGGTCCATCTAGTTCAGCATCCTGCCTCACATAGTGGCCAACCAGTTCCTCTGGAGGACCAACAACAGGGCAGAGAGGCTGAGGCCTTCATAAGAACATCAGAAGAGCCCTACTCGGTCAGACCAGTGAGGGTCCATCTAGTTCAGCATCCTGCCTCACACAGAGACCAACCAGTTCCTCCAGAGGGCCAACAGCAGGGCATAGAGGGCAAGGCCTTCATAAGAATATCAGAAGGGGACTGTTGGGTCAGAGTAGTGGTCCATCTAGTCCATCATCCTGTCTCGCACAGTGGCCAACCAGTTCCTCCAGAGGACCAACAACAGGGCATAGAGGACAAGGCCTTCATAAGAATATCCGAAGAGTACTGTTGGATCAGGCCAGTGGTCCATATAGTCCAGCATCTTGTCTCTCACAGTGGCCAGTCAGTTCCTCTGGAGGACCAGCAACAGGGCAGAGAGGCTGAGGCCTTCATAAGAACATTAGAAGAACCCAGCTGGATCAGAGTAGTGGTCCATCTAGTCTAGCATCCTGTCTCACACAGTGGCCAACAAGTTCCTCAGGAGAGCCAACAACAGAGTTTTGGAAGGTAGAGCTTACAGAGGGGGGGTTAGCTCAGTGAGGGTTTGATTCCACTGAGTTTCTCTCCAAAGGTGCCGTTTCATCCTGGACAACTGATCTCTGTTGCTTGGGGAAGAGCTATAATTCCAGAAGAATCTCAGGCTCCACCTTGAGGTTGCCAACTCTACTGGGGAGCCAGGAGGGTATTCATTTCATTTCATTTGTACTTAGGGTTGCTATGTTCCCGCTGGAGGTGAGTGTCCCCAGGGCTTTGTTTGTAGCAGGAGCTCCTTTGCATATTGGGCCACACACCCATGACGTAGCCAGTCCCCCAAGAGCTTACAGGGCTCTTATTACAGGGTCTACTGTAAACTCTTGGAGGATGATGATAATAATAATAATAATAATAATAATAATAATAATAATAATAATAATAATACTTTTTATTTGTATCCCGCCCTCCCCGCACAAGCAGGCTCAGGGCGGCTCACAACGTATAAATGCAATACAATACAATAAAATCATACATAGCAATAAAATCATCATAAATCAATATACAGTTACATTAAAATTAACATTAAGGTGCTAAATAGGTCTTCATAAGTTCAGTGGGAAGAAAAAGAAAACATACACAGCGACATTATCTTAGCTCGGTATGGGCGAAGGCTATTTTGAAGAGGTATGTCTTACAGGCCCTGCGAAATTGGTCTAAACATCGCAGGGCCCGTACCTCCTCCGGGAGTTGATTCCACAGCAGTGGGGCCGCAATGGAAAAGGCCCGATCCCGGGTGGTCTTCAATCTGGCCTCCCTTGGCCCAGGGATATTCAGCTGGTGCTTACCAGCTGACCTCAGTGCTCTCTGGGGCTCATATGGGGAGAGACGGTCCCTCAGGTAGGCAGGCCCTCGGCCATATAGGGCTTTAAAGGTCATGACCAGCACCTTGTAACGAACTCGGTAGACCACTGGCAGCCAGTGCAGTTCGCGCAGCCCTGGCCTCATGTGCTCCCATCTTGGGAGCCCCAATAGCAGCCTAGCCGCCGTGTTCTGCACCAGCTGCAACCGCCGAGTTCGGCACAAGGGCAGCCCCATGTAGAGGGCGTTGCAGTAATCCAGTCTCGAGGTGACCGTCTCGAGGTGTTGCAGTAATCCAGTCTCGAGGTGATTGTCTACATCAAGGGTGTACACAAGGATTGGGTACAAAAAAAGCTCTGGGTGTCCCCCACCCCCTACCACCAATCATCTGGCTGGTAGTGGGACTCAATATGAGGAGGAGGAGGAGGAGGAGAAGGAGGAGGAGGAGGAGGAGGAGAAGAAGAAGAAGAAGAAGAAGAAGAAGAAGAAGATGAAGATGAAGATGAAGATGAAGATGAAGATGAAGATGAAGATGAAGATGAAGAAGATGAAGATGAAGATGATGATAGCGGATTTATACCACACCCTTCCCTCTGAATCTCAGTTTCAGAGTGGCTTACAATCTCCTTTACCTTCCTCCCCAACAACAGACACCCTGTGAGGTGAGTGGGACCGAGAGAGCTCTTGCAGCAGCTGCCCTTTCAAGGACAACTCTGTTGAGAGCTATGGCTGACCCAAGGCCATTCCAGCAGCTGCAAGCAGAGGAGTGGGGAATCAAACCCAATTCTCCCAGATAAGAGTCCGCACACTTAACCACTACACCAAAACTGGGAGGAGGTCCAGCCTACATTACTTAACCACTTAACCACAGTCCAGCAATTTGGCAATATCATTTCTAGTGTGTACTGGAAGAGACATCCGGATGCATCAGCATTCAGATATTTGGGCAAAATCGCAACAGTAGAAGCCCATTTTTACCATAGAGTTCATTGCCATGACATACCCGGGTGATGTCACTTCCGCCACGTGATGTCACTTCCGCCACCACATCACCTGTGACTTAGTATGCTCCTCCCTCCCCCCATCCCTTGAAGGTTACCAGGGGGATCCTGGCAACCGCTCTCTGACTCCGCCTTTCTCCCCAATAAAGGCCCAAAGCAGCTGAGCTTGTTTTCCTTTCGCCAGGGGTGGAATTCTAGCAGGAGCGCCTTTGCATATTAGGCCACACCCCCTGATGTAGCCAATCCTCCAAGAGCTTACAGGGCACTTAGCACAGGGTCTACTGTAAGCTCCAAGAGGGTTGGTTACATGAGGGGTGTGTGGCCTAATATTCAAAGGAGCTCCTGCTAGAATTCCACCCCTGCCTTTCGTCCATTTTAAACTCGCAACAACAATCGCAGAGGTTTGGGGAAAAAGGAGGGGATGGTCAGCTCATGTCTTCTGGCTCTAAGATTCACCGCGCGAGACAAGAAAAGTTTGCAAAGCCGATTGGTTGTCGGGTGCCTTTGCCGAAATTGCCTTTCCACCCCCAGAAAGGGTTAACTTCAGCAACTGCATCCAGATGAATCCAGTGAAGCCGAACAGGAACAGTATGCAAAGTTATCCACTTCCATAAGCTGCTTAATTAGGTGAATGTTAATGAGACGTTAATGACTATTGTGCCGGGCCGAATCCCACAGAACGGAGATTGTGTTTCTCTTCAAACGCCCAGGCTTAATTATAACTCGGCACACCGGGCTGCTGTCGCCTTGCTTGCTGAGCCATCAGGTGGCCGGGGCCCGATCCAATCATGTGGGTGCCCTTGACTCCAAACCTAGTGGGACATTGAAGAGTCAGAAGCACCGGAAAGATTTGTTGGCAAGCGCATCGTAATGGTTTTGCAAATGCGTTCGGAGCCCTTCAGCCATCTGAATGAGAGCCAGTCGGGTGCAGTGGTGAAGAGCGGCAGACTCTAATCTGGAGAACTGGGTTTGGTTCCTCACTTCACCACATACAGCCAGCCAGGTGACCTTGGGCCAGTCACAGTTCTCCCCGAGCTGTTTTCTCGGAACTCTCTCAGCCCCACCTACCTCACAGGGTGTCTGTTGTGGGGAAAGAAAGGGAAAGGAGATTGTAAGCCGCTCTGAGTGAAGGGCAGGGTATAAATCCAATCTCTCTTCCTCCTCCTCTTCTCTACCACGAAGAGGCTGTGGCTCAGTGGCAAAGCATCTGCTTGGTATGCAGAAGGTCCCAGGTTCAATCTCAGGCATATCTAGTTGAAAAGACAAGGAAGGAGGTGACGTGAAGGACCTCAACATGAGACCACAGCTCAGTGGTGATGCTTTGCTTGGCATGCAGAAGGTCTCAGGTTCAGTCTCAGGCATATCTAGTTGAAAGGACAAGGAAGGAGGTGACGTGAAGGACCTCAACATGAGACCAAGCTCAGTGGCAATGCTTTGCTCGGCATGCAGAAGGTCCCAGGTTCAATCTCAGGCATATCTAGTTGAAAAGACAAGGAAGGAGGTGACGTGAAGGACCTCAACATGAGACCACAGCTCAGTGGCGATGCTTTGCTTGGCATGCAGAAGGTCCCAGGTTCAATCTCAGGCATATCTAGTTGAAAGGACAAGGAAGGAGGTGATGTGAAGGACCTCAACATGAGACCACAGCTCAGTGGCAATGCTTTGCTTGGCATGCAGAAGGTCCCAGGTTCAATCTCCGACATCTCCAGTTGAAAAGACCGGGCAGCAGGTGATATGAAAGATGTCCATGTAAGACCCTGAAGAACCACAGCCAGTCTACACACAGTCTGGCTAGACTGCAGGGGCACTACATAGTTGGTTTTCTAGGTTTTCTGCTCTGTCCCTTTCTTGTTGTTCTAGTACTTCATTAGGTTACCTTCTCAGCAAGTCAGTGTAGATCAGGGGTGACCAAACTTGCTTAATGTAAGAGCCACATAGAATAAACATCAGATGTTTGAGAGCCACAAGTCATAAACATCAGATGTTTGAGGGCAGGCAGGATGGACGGAAGGAAGGAAAATAGATGGGGAGGAGATTGGTGGAAAGAAAGCAACTTTAACTCTAAATGCATTCTCCAACCTGCCAGATAGCTTGACTTAAAGAAGCTATTTAAAGAGAGAAATATCTTTTCCAAGCCAGCCTGTGGGGACTTTGAGAGCCCCACAATGCATGTGAAAGAACTGCATGTGGCTCCCGATCCACAGTTTGGCCACTCCTGGTCTAGAGATGTTCTCAGGAGCTCCTAAGCTGTGGCGGCTCGTTACCATGGTGTTTTCTAGGTAACCTTTGTTCTAAGAGGCTTCCTGCCCCCTCCTTCCTACTGCAACAATAAATACCCATATCTGTGCCAGGTTCTATTTCATCAGGGCTTAAGCATCTTGGGAGATAAAGTTGCCCAGTCTGGGTTGGGAAATAACTGGAGATTTGGGGTGTGGAGCCAGGAGATTCTGGGGTGGAGCCAAGAGGCATTGGGGTGGAGCCAGGACCAAGGTGTAACAAGAATAATTGAACTCCAAAAGGAGTTCTGGCCATCACATTTAAAGGGACCTCTCTCTCTTTCTCTCGGCTTGACTTTGCGAACGAAGATTTAAGAAAGGTGCAGTAGTCCACGTCTGCTGCAGGCTCGCTGGTGGCTGACGAGACCAATGCAGGCAGGTCCGGCCACAGTGGCTGCAGGGAAAAGCCTGATTTGGAGTTGGTGTTGTAGCAGTGTGATTCTTCCTTAATCTCCTTTTGTCCTCAAGACCAGCTATGCGTGCGTTCTCAAAGGAAGAGACAGCCTGGTGGATGGTGTGCCTCCATGCTTTGCGATCTGAGGTTAGGTCAGACCACTGGTGATGGTTGATGCAACAGGTACCAAGGGATTTCTTCAAGGAGTCCTTGTACCTCTTCTTTGGTGCCCCTCATTGGGGTGGAGCCAGGACCAAGGTGTAACAAGAATAATTGAACTCCAAAGGGAGTTCTGGCCATCACATTTAAAGGGACCACACACCTTTTAAATGCCTTCCCTCCACTGGAAATAATGGATAGCAGCACCTTCTTTTGGGGCTCATAGAATTAGACCCCCTGGTCTAAAGTTTTTGAAACTTGGAGGGTGTTTTGAGGAGAGGCATTTGATGCTATGCTGTAATTTGGTGCCTATGCCTCAAAAAACAGCCCCCCCCCCGAGCCTCAGATACCCACAGATCAATTCTCCATTATGCCCTATGGGAATCAGTCTCTGTAGGAACATAAGAGAAGCCATGTTGGATCAGGCCAATGGCCCATCCAGTCCAACACTCTGTCACACAGTGGCCAAAAAAAGTGCCATCAGGAGGTCCACCTGTGGGGCCAGGACACTAGAAGTCCTCCCACTGTGCCCCTCAAGCACCAAGCATAGGGCATAATAGAGTGTCCAGCAGACATTCCCCTCCCCCGCTTTCTGATGACTCCAAAGCAGGGGGATGGCCTCCAAAACGGGGGATCCTTCCCCCATCTGGAGATTGGCAACACTTTCTGGAGATCAGTTGTCATAATGAGAGATCTCCAGCTGTCACCTGGAGGATGGCAACCCTACGAGCTCTTCTGATTGTGGAAATAGCACAGAGCGGAGAATAAATTGTGCCTTCTCCACTTATGGCCTCAATCCCCCACAGCTGCCTTTAGGGGCTAAATGGTCCCCGGGGAACTTCTGTTGAGGAATTCTTACCGCGTATTTTGGCTCTAACTTGACAAGCGTTGAGTGCTTGAATCTTTGACGTGTCATAATGACCGAGGACTCACTCCAGCGGTTACCAGAGAAAAGGGCCAGCGTTTAAAAACGATATCCCATTTTGGAGCTCCCTTCCCGCGATTGTTCAGTCGCACGCTCCTTGTTGGAGACTCACAATCACAGGGGACGTCACAGGGAGAGGCTGTTTTGTTGTTGGTTGTGTTTCCCTGCACACGTCTGCTGTTTGATGTGGAGACGCTCAAGCGACTGTGTTGGGCTGACATGCATTGCAAATCCCTGGGGGATTTTTCAAAGGTATCTCTCCGTGGCAGAATCAGCCCTGAATCCTCTTTGAATTTCCATTCTGGGGTGACATGTTTGATTATTTCCACCATCTGACAGGCAATGTGGTGTGACAACAGAGGTTGTTAGAAACTGGTAATCCATCTGCAAGGTCCCTCCCTCCTTGGTAAAGCTCGGGGGGGGGGTCAAACTGTGGCTCGGGAGCCACATGTGCCTCTTCCACGTATTGTGAGGGTCTCAAAGCCCCCACTGACAGCTTGGAGAAGGCATTTGTCTCTTTAAATCAATTCTCCAAGCCATCTGGCAGCTTGGAGAATGCAATTAAAGTTTAAGTTGCTTTATTTCCACCTCCCCCTTCCTCCCCACTTATCTTCCTTCCTTCCTTCCTTCCTTCCTTCCTTCCTTCCTTCCTTCCTTCCTTCCTTCCTTCCTTCCTTCCTTCCTTCCTTCCTTCCTTCCTTCCTCTGACATTTATGTCTTGCGGCTCTCACATTAAGCAAAGTTTGGCCACCCCTGGTAAAGGTCATAATTTACTAGCCCGCATAGGGCTTTTTTTGGTAGCAGGAACTCCTTTGCATATTAGACCACACCCTCCTGATGTAGCCAATCCTCCTGGAGCTTCCTGTACGAAGAGCCCTGTAAGCTCTTGGAAGATTGGCTACATCAGAGGTGTGTGATCTAATATGCAAAGGAGTTCTTGCTATAAAAAACACCCTGCATCCTGAACCCCGATATGCTGATTTTCAAGATGCCATTTTGGATTTGATCTTTCTCTGTCAGCTTTAGTTCTCTTGACTACTGCTCAGGTCTTTTTTTGGGAGGTCTTGAAATGTCACTCTTTGAAATATTAAAAAGAGACCTCTTTTGGGGATAAAGAGTTTGGGATTCAGATGGTATCTCCACAAGATGTCTAATCTGCTGGTTAAGAGCATTAAAAACATCAGAAGAGCCCTGCTGGATCAGACCAATGGTCCATCTAGTCCAGCATTCTGTCCCTCACGGTTCTTCTGGGCAACCAACAACAGGGCATAGAGGCCGAGGCCTTCCCCTGATGTTGCCTCCTGGCTCTGGAATTCAGAGGATTCGTGCCTCTGAAGGTGGACATTCCCCGCAGTCACCATGGCTAGTTGCCATTGATAGACTTATCCTCCATGAATCTTTCTAATCCCATTTTCAAGCTGTTTATTCCTGTGGCCATCACTACGTCCCTTGGCAGCCGACACTACATCTTAATCACTCTCCGTGTAAAGAAGATCAAGATGGTTAGCCATGTTTATCTGTCTGTAACAGTCAAAAAGAGCAAGAGTCGCCTGAAAGACTAATGTAATCTGAGGGAAGACTAATGCAATTTGAGGAGATATCTTCAAGGGAGTGAGCGGTGACTCACCAAATCTCATACCCTGCCGCAAATTTTGTTAGAAATTTGAGGGCCAGTTTGGTGTAGTGGTTAAGTATGTGGTTTCTTATCTGAGAGAACTGGGTTAGACTTCTCCACTCCTCCACATGCAGCTACTGGAGTGACCTTTTGCCAGTCATAACTTTCTCAGCATTTTTATCTGAAGAGCAGTTCTCTGAGATCTCTCAGCCCCCACGTACCTCACAGGGGGTCTGTTGTGGGGTGAGGGATGAAAGGAGATTGTAAGCTGCTCTGAGACTCTGAGTGAAGGGCAGGATATTAATTCTCCTCTTCTACTAGACTTTTGCTTCATGTAAAGTAGTATTTCCTTTTCTAGTCCTGGTGCATAGCTACAAGACCATTTTAGCCAAAAGCATTCCAGGGCCATGTTTATCTACTGTGGTTTGTGTAAGGGCACAATGGTTTGGGGGCACTGTAGCTTTTGGTGTAAACTGTCCTTAGACAACTTTTCCCCCATCTATACAACTTCACATGAAGCTGTCTTATACCGAATCAGACCATTGGTCCTTCAGAGTCTCAGGCTGAGGTCCTTCAACTCATCTCCTGCCTGGCCCTTTTTAACCGGAGATGCCAGGAAATGAACCTGGGACTTTCTGCATGCAAAGTAGAGCCTCTTCCACTGAGCCATAGCCCTTAAACATTAGAGCCGTGGTACTGAAGCGGGGACATTTCTGATGGAAATCACCACCCGTCTGCTATTAATTCCAGTAGAGAAGTAGAGAAGCCAATTCCATGGCTCAGTTATGTTTGTAGATGTTACTGTACTGTGGCAGAACATGAGGAACTGGCTTTTGTCAATAGACTTCTCTGTTTAGTTAAGAGAGCCAATTTGGTGTAGTGGTTAAGTCTGCGGACTCTTATCTGGGAGAACCGGGTTTGATTCCCCACTCCTCCAGTTGCACCTGCTGGAATGGCCTTGGGTCAGCCAGAGCTCTCTTATCTGGGAGAACCGGGTTTGATTCCCCACTCCTCCACTTGCACCTGCTGGAATGGCCTTGGGTCAGCCAGAGCTCTCTTATCTGGGAGAACCGGGTTTGATTCCCCACTCCTCCACTTGCACCTGCTGGAATGGCCTTGGGTCAGCCAGAGCTCTCTTATCTGGGAGAACCGGGTTTGATTCCCCACTCCTCCACTTGCACCTGCTGGAATGGCCTTGGGTCAGCCAGAGCTCTCTTATCTGGGAGAACCGGGTTTGATTCCCCACTCCTCCACATGCAGCTGCTGGAATGGCCTTGGGTCAGCCATAGCTCTGGCAGGAGTTGTCCTTGATAGGGCAGCTGCTGTAAGAGCTCTCTCAGCCCCACCCACCTCACAGGCTTGTTTCTTGTGGAGGGGAGAAGGTAAAGGAGATTGTGACCGCTCCGAGACTGTGAGATTCAGAGTATAGGGAGGGATATAAATCCAATATCATCATCATCATCACCTTCTTCTTCTTCTTCCTTTTATAAAAGGACTTCTCTGTTTAGTCCCAGTCCATCACTAGTTGAACATATGAAGCTGCCTTACACTCATTCAGGCTCTTGGTCCATCAAGGTCGGTGTTGTCCACTCAGGTGGGCGAAAAGCAGGGGTGGTTCGCGATTGCCTTCCTCTGCAGAGCCTTCCTTGGTGGTCTCCCTTCCAAGTATCGACACTGCTTAGCTTCCAACTTACGGAGACCCCAGCATGGGGCTTTCAAGGCAAGTGAGAAGCAGAGGTGCTTGGCCATTGCCTTCCTCTGCGGAGCCTTCCTTGGTGGTCTCCCAAATGCTAACCCTTCTTAATTTATCGAATGCTCTGCCCCTGAGCCACAGCCCCTTCCACCAGAACCGGTCCGTTCGATGCTCAGAACCTCATCCAAAGTGGCTCTAAAGGAGGAAACTATCCTAGTGGGTATTGCACTTGAGAGACTATACTCGTATATCCAAAATCAAACTTAAAATATCCAGCCCACACGGTTGTCATCCATTTTTTTATTATTATTGCAAGTAAGAAAAATTATATCAGCGGCAGCACTCCCCCCACCCCCCAATGTTTACCAGCCCTGCAGCTATAATTTACAGAGAACGGGAGGAATGCAAAGATGGTTTCCTGACTTCCACTTGCATTAGATTTCAGGGGAATTAGGGGTGCTAGAGAAGACCTCGTAGTAAAATTAGACAATTCATCATGTTGCTTTCCCGTAACAGGATGACCAATAAAGCTTGCATCCTGGTGATGAAGCAACAGTAGCTAGGCTGTTTTCATGGTCAGGTCCCTGGTTTCACCACCTAATGAAAAAACACTACATAAATGCTTTGTTATCAAGCATGTTTTACCAAAAAAACCCCAGGATAATAACTCTTGGAATATTGCTAGGTCCTTGTTAAAACAAACAAACGATGCTACAAAGTTCACAGACGCACTGAGAATGAAATCGAGGCTTTCTTTAGAATTCCAACGAAATCTATTGACTTGGAGCGAGATCTGAAGAGCCAGCCCTCCAAGATCAATGAGAGAGAGGCGGTCGCTGGAGTCGGCACTTAAAACGAGTGCCGGTTCGATTTTCCGCCCGGATCAGGTGCTTGAAAACTGACCTCGTGTTTCAGGTGGTGCCCTTTTTCTTATCCAGCTGAGCGCTGCAGTTCTTGATTATTTGTTTGCAATGTCAAACAGGCAAGATTTAATCTCAATTTTTTTCCCCATCTATGCCGGGGGTGTCAAACATGTGGCCAAGGGGCTGAATCAAGCCCCCAGAGGGCTCCTATCAGACTCCAGAGCAACTGACTGTCATCTGCTTCCTTCTCGCTCTCTCTTGCTTCCTTCTCCATCACAGCTTGCTTTGTCAGGCTTGCTCAATTGCTCAGGAGCTAAGAGCAAAACCTCTATTTTCTCCCTTGGCTGAGGCTCCTCCCTTGGGAAGGAAGAGGGAGAGGCAGAGCTTGCTTTGTCAGGCTCTCTCAATCACACAGCAGAGCTACTGAGTCAAACCTCTCTTCCTTCTATTGGCGGAGGCTCCTCCCCATTCTGCAGGCTGACTCAAAGGTAGGTGACTATTTCCACTCTGTGCGAAGCAGAGAAGGAGGGGGAAATAGGCAAGCTTGCAAGCTCTTCTCCACCACTACAGAGGTTGCTCACAAACTTAGAGTAGGAAAATAGGGCACAAAAGCCAAGGGAACCATTGGAAGGAGGAATGGAATTAAAGAAAGTGGCACAGGGTTCCCCCTAGTTTCAAAGCTCTTGTAGGGAGCTGTATTTACTAACTTTACATGTGTGTTTTCTTCTCCTACTGGGGCCAAAAAAATAATTCCCTAACCTTTCCCTACGCCGGTCTTATGGAGACTGTTATTTCCAATTTTTGTTTTTTAAAAGTCTCCTTCTGGCATGGTCATGTTGTAAAGTGCATACATATGCATTTTATCTTTCTGTGCAAAGGAAGTATTATGAGTTTTAATAAAGACATATGTGTAATATTTGCTCATGTCTTGCATCTCTCAAACATCTGACTTTTATTCTATGTGGCTTTTACGTTAAGCAAGTTTGGCCACTCCTGCTCTAACACCTGCCTGCCAGTGTGCTGAACATGAAATTGCCATGTACTGAATTAGACCCTTGATCCATCAAAGTGAGTATCATCTACTTGGACTGGCAGCAGCTTTCCAAGGTCTCAGGCAGAGGTTCTTCACATCACTTGTTAATTGATCCTTTCAGCTGGAGATGCCGGGGACTGAATCTGGGATCTTCTGCATGCCAAGCAGATGCTCTACCACTGAGCCACAGCTTTTCTCCCCGCCGCTGCAGTTTGGATTGATCAAAGCTTTTAAGGCCTCCGCCTCAAACGTGGAGCAAAAGGTATCCTGAGAAACCCTTAATGCGAATCTATGTTCAGGCAACAACCACATCGGGGATCATCGTCTCCGTGGCCGCCTGTCGCTTCCAATCACCGAAGCCAGCCCCCGCCAGTTTCTAAAATGAGAGCGAAGGAAAGAAACCACTAAAAGGCAGCGGACGCCGGTGCGTGCTTAAATTAGCCTCATTGTGTTGAAAGCCTCCCGTCAGGATAAATCCTCCCGTACGCCATCATATGTCTTTACCGAGTGGGGAAGCAAGGGAACAAATGAGGGTTATTCATATATTATTACGGCCTGACAGTGTGG
The DNA here is from genome assembly GCF_032191835.1 of Heteronotia binoei. Lineage (NCBI taxonomy): Eukaryota > Metazoa > Chordata > Lepidosauria > Squamata > Gekkonidae > Heteronotia > Heteronotia binoei. The sequence goes on from NW_026800039.1 coordinate 66,906, forward strand.
AGACAGACAGAGGCGACACAGAGGTGATTAATGGGGAAGTTTGAGTTAACGAAGTGGCGTCATCGCCTGTTATGGGGATAGGAATTCTCTCTTACCGCCCGTGTAACCGAGCCCGGTAAAGTAGAGACTGGTACAGTTTATTCCCTGTCTTTTTGTAAGCAACGTCAAGGTATATATATTTATTCAGGCCTCCTCCTCTCTGTTGCTGCTGTAGAGCTTTAAAAACCATTCAATACCATCCCTCAGGAGCTCTTTCTAAAACTGTTGCATCTTTATCTGCAATGGTTTCTATAAGAACATAAGAAGAGCCCTGCTGGATCCAACTAGAACAAAGTCTTGGTGCTTGGGAGGGGCAACAATGGGAGGGCTTCTAGTGTCCTGGCCCCACTGATGGACCTCCTGATGGCACTTGGTTTTTTTGGCCACTGTGTGACACAGAGTGTTGGACTGGATGGGGCATTGGCCTGATCCAACATGGCTTCTCTTATGTTCTTATGTGGCTCAGAGTGTGGGACTGGATGGGTCTTTGGCCTGATCAAACATGACTTCTCTTATGTTCTTATGTGACACAGAGTGTTGGACTGGATGGGCCATTGGCCCGATCCAACATGGCTTCTCTTATGGTCTTATGTGACACAGAGTGTTGGTCTGGATGGGCCATTGGCCTGATCCAACATGGTTCTCTTATGTTCTTATGTGACACAGAGTGTTTGACTGGATGGGCCATTGGCCTGATCCAACATGACTTCTCTTCTGTTCTTATGTGACATAGAGTGTTGGACTGGATGGGCCATTGGCCTGATCCAACATGGCTTTTCTTATGTTCTTATGTGACAGAGAGTGTTGGACTGGATGGGCCATTGGCCTGATCCAACAGGGCTTCTCTGATGTTCTTATTGACACAGAGTGTTGGACTGGATGGGCCATTGGCCTGATCCAACATGGCTTCTCTTATGTTCTTATGTGACACAGAGTGTTGGACTGGATGGGCCACTGGCCTGATCCAACATGGCTTCTCTTATGTTCTTATGTGACACAGAGTGTTGGACTGGATGGGCCATTGGCCTGATCCAACATGGCTTCTCTTATGTTCTTATGTGACACAGAGTGTTGGACTGGATGGGCCACTGGCCTGATCCAACATGGCTTCTCTTATGTTCTTATGTGACACAGAGTGTTGGACTGGATGGGCCATTGGCCTGATCCAACATGGCTTCTCTTATGTGACACAGAGTGTTGGACTGGATGGGCCATTGGCCTGATCCAACATGGCTTCTCTTATGTTCTTAAAGTTAGAGTCCACTTGCACCGTTAAGCCCAACAAAGTTTCATTCAAGGTGTGAGCTTTTGTGTGCACACACAGTTTGTATCTCAGGCTCATGCCTTGAATCAATCTTGGTTGGTTTTAAAGGTGCCGCTGGACTCTAACTTTGTTCTGCTGCTTCAGACCAACACAGCTACCCCACCTGGATCTATCTTAATGAGAGCCAGGTTGGTGTAATGGTTCAGTGCACAAACTCTTATCTGGGAGAATTGGATTTGATTCCCCATTCCTCCACTTGCAGCTCCTGGAATGGTCAGCCATAGCTCTTGCAGGGCTATCCTTAAAGGGCAGCTTCTGGGAGAGCGTTCTCAGCCCCACCTACCTTACAGGGTGTCTGTTGTTGGCGGGGGAAGGTAAAGGAGATTTTTTACCGCTCTGAGACTCTGAGATTCAGAGTATAGGCCGAGATATAAATCCAATATCTTCTTCATCATCATCATCTAGTTCAGCATCCATGTCATACAGCGGCTAAACGGTTCCTCAGGAAAGCCAACAGCAGGGCATAGAGGCTAAGGATTTTCCTGATGTTGCCTCCTGGCTCTGGGATTCAGAGGAGATGTGCCTCCGAAGGCGGAGTTTCCCTGCAGTCACCAGGGCTAGTAGCCAGTTTATCCTCCATGAATCTGTCTAGTGCCATGGTGGTGAGGCGGACGGTGGGATACTATCTGTTTCTGAGCCATGGGCCTGAAGTTTGGGACGGTGGGACGGTGGCTCAGTGGTAGAGCATCTGCTTGGGAAGCAGAAGGTCCCAGGTTCAATCCCCGGCATCTCCAAAAAAGGGTCCAGGCAAATAGGTGTGCAAAACCTCAGCTTGAGACCCTGGAGAGCCGCTGCCAGTCTGAGAAGACAATACTGACTTTGATGGACCCAGGGTCTGATTCAGAATAAGGCAGCTTCATATGTTCATATGTAAGTTTGGAAGCTGTGGTTAGACTGTGAATCAATGCTTGGCTTTCTGCAGCAGGTTGTCTGCAACTGGCTGGGAGCTCCTTTGCCAGCCATTCCTCTTCCACAGAGCCCTCGGCCTCTTAGGGCTTGGCTGTGCCTCGCTGATCCATGACAAAATAGCTGCTTGTTCAGCTTCCTGCTAATGAAATCTTGCATATGGTCTGAAGCACACCCACCCCTCTCCAAAACTTCATAGAGAACAGTTCAGGCACACTTTCATTTAAAAGCATTCTTCGGGTGTGCAAAGGCACAGAGCATGGAAGACGGAAGCGGTAGCTCAAAAGGCAAATGCGATTTTGGGCTGTATCAACAGAAGCAGGCCTCGGATTCAGCAGGAGCTCACAGGAGCAAGGCTCCTGAACCTTTCTGAGGGTTCCACTGCCACCGTCCCACCTTGTACATTGAATAGTAGGTGCAGCTGCATAACAATCCCTGGACGAGCTCCACCACCTATTTTTCTACAAAACGACCCCTGAACAGAAGTATAGTACTGAGATCACGCAAAGTGATGGTATGGCTTTATTCTGCTCTATAGACTTCACCTAGAGTGTTAGGTTCAGTTTGGGGCACCACAGATTAAGAAGGATATAGACAAGCTGGGATGTGTCCATAGGAGGGCAACGAAGATGGTGAGGGGTCTGGAGACCAAGTCCTATGACGAAAGGCCAAAGGAGCTTGGTATGTTTAGCCTGGAGAGGAGATGACGGAAAGAAGAAGAAGATATTGGATTTATATCCCGCCCTCCAGTCCGAAGAGTCTCAGAGCGGCTCACAATCTCCTTTCCCTTCCTCCCCCATAACAGACATCTTGTGAGGTGGGTGGGGCTGAGAGGAGTCTCACAGCAGCTGCCTTTTCAAGGACAATCTCTGCCAGAGCTATGGCTGACCCAAGGCCATGCTAGCAGGTGCAAATGGAGGAGTGGGGAATCAAACCCGGTTCTCCCAGATAAGAGTCCGCACACTTAACCACTACCCCAAACTGGCTCTCCAGTGATATGATCACCATCTTCAAGTCCTTGAAGGGCTGTCATACGGAGGATGGTGCAGAGTTGTTTGCTATGGCCCTAGAAGGTCGGACCAGAACCAGTGGGTTGAAATTAAATCGGCAGAATTTTTGACTAAACTTTAGGAAGAACTTTCTGACAGAGCGTTTCTTCAGTGGAACAGGCTTCCTTTGAAGGTGGTGGGCTCTCCTTCCTTGGAGGTTTTTAAGTAGAGGCTAGATGGCCATCTGACAGCAATGAAGATCCTGTGACCCTGGAGGTTCCAGCTTTATGATTCTACGATGCTAAGATCAAAGCTATCCACCTGCAAATGGGACTGGCTCTTGTAGGGGCTGTTGACGTGGTGTTAGGGCCCCATTTTGCCTGCAGAAGTCCCCAGGTTCCATCCCTGGTGTCTCCAATGAATGGCTCTCAACTCAAAGGTGCTGGGAACAGCTTTTGTCTGAGACCCTGGAGAGCCGCTGCCAGTCAACACTGCATCTGAAGGGACCAAAGGTCTGTTTCAGTAGAAGGCGATGGCCACAGACTGCCACCGCTTGGTGCATGCTGTCCCCTTAGGGTTTCTAGAGATACAGTAGGTGGCTTCTCCTAAGGGTGGCCGATCCTGATGGATTCCTACACTGGAAATGACTGAGTTCTCCACTCATACCAAAAAGCAGAAACCACCGTTCCGTTACCCATTCCCATCAGCTGCCTCTTGGAAAAGGCAGTGCATCATACAGAGCAGCGACAGGCAGCTTCCTCTGTTGACATTTATTCAATTGACTACTTTCCAGCTGCACCCAACTCCTAGGTAGCATCCAGGTTGATTGCTGTAGACATAAAGGGAATGAAACACATCTGGCCTTATAGCAGTGATATAGGTTGCAGGAGAGGGGAATGTCTTTTCATTTAGCTCTCAAGTGGTCCTACAAAATCATCCATCTTATATAATGCATTCAACATTATCTTGCATTATCTATGCATTCAACAGTATCTTTTTGTACAAGACAGCGGCGTCCCATTCTGGAGTGCTGCACATGGCAAAAGGCATCTCTCCAACCCCAAATTTCTTGGGAAACTCTGCATAGTCTCTAATGTTGCCTTTTTTTTTAATCTGCTGAGTTTATAACGTCTGTATCTGCTGTATCGGGATGGGGGGAGCTTTTTAATAATCTGTTCCTGTCTTCTGAAGAGAGGCTTTGGGGCTGAATAGGATAAAGGCCTTTTTGGTTGTGGCACCTCATCTTTGGAATATTTTCCTTCTGAAATATTCAGGGAGGGATGGTGGCTCAGTGGCAGAGCATTTGCTTGGTAAGCAGAAGGTCCCAGGTTAAATCACCAGCATCTCCAACTAAAAAGAGTCCAGGCTAGTAGGGGTGAAAAATCTCAACTTAAGTCCCTGGAGAGCTGCTGCCAGTCTGAGTAGACAAGACTGACTTTGATGGACCGAGGGTCTGAGTCAGTAGAAGGCAGCTTCATATGTTCATGTATTCAAACATATGTCTTTGAACCCATGAAGTTGCCTTATATGGAATCAACCCCTTGGTCCATCAATGTCAATATTGTCTACTCAGACTGGCAGCAGCTCTCCAGGGTCTCAGCTTGAGGTCTTTCTCATCACCTCCTACTTGGTCTTTTTAACTGCAGATGGTGGCGACTGAACCTGAGACCTTCTGCATGCTAAGCGGAGACTCTTCCATTGTGCCATGGCCCCTCCTTCACTCTTTTTGATGGCTGGCAAAGAGTTTTCTTTGTCTCGTAGGTGTTTGGTGGATTTGTTTTGTTCAGATCGGTCTGCTTTGGGGTCAGATAAGCCCAACGGGGCTTTTTGCTGACTCGTTGACTTGATTCCTGTTCAGTGGGTTGTTTTTGAAAATTTTTATTTGATACCTTTTTTTTTTTTTGATAGCCACTTTGAGCAGATGTTTTTATTTGGGAAAGTGGGCTTGAGGCGATTTTAATAAATAAATTTGCTACCTGGGGAGAAGACGACACAAACGACCAGAACGGCTTTGTGCGCGTGGCGTCCTCAATGCATAAACATTACCCATTGTCAGCTTTGTTCCCCGGTGTGAGAAAACAGAGAAAGCTCCACAATTGTAGTGGTGCTTTTCAAATCAGCGCAAACCAGCGCAAGAGAACTCATAATGGAATCATTTCACTTTTAAAAAAAAACCAAACACGGTAGGCTTTAGTCCTGCGACAAAAGAGTCCTTCATAGAACAATGACTGAATTGAAACCAGTTTTAACTGCTTTCTTAGACATACAGGTGGATGGGAAAAAAATTACATTCCCCCCCAATTTTTTGGGGTGGAATTGTATTTAGGTTCCCCCTCCTCTCCCCCCCCCCCCAATTTGATTGTATAGACCTGGGGTGTCGAAGATTTGTTATGAGGGCTGAATCTGACATAAACAAGACCTTGTTGGGCCGGGCCAAGTCAAGTCGGGCCGGGCCAAGTCAAGTCGGGCCGGGCTGGGTCATGTTGCACCAGGCCATGTGTATGCCTATTTAAGATTAAGTAGCAGTTTATAAAGACACAGACAAACACAATTAAATATGTTTTTTTTTAAAAAAATGCTTAAAATGTTAACACTCGGTCTTAAAGGTGCTTTCTTTGTACATATCTCACAGAATCCAGGGAACTTGGCAAAGGAAATTCTGGCTCTTTCCTTCCTTCCCCAGGGGACCAGGAGGGGGAGGAGTTTCAGACAATAGAAGGAAGAGAGGCTTGACTCAATAGCTCTGCTGCACGATTGAGAGAGCCTGGAAAAGCAAACTCTGCCTTCCCCCCTTCCTCCCCAAGGGAGGAGCCTCGGCCAATGGAGAAAATAGAGGTTTTGCTCCTCTGTGATTGAGCAAGCCTTGCAAAGCAAGCGGTGATGCAGAAGGAAGCAAGAGAGAGGGCGAAGGAAAAAATGACAGCCAGTTGCTTGCGGGGGCCTGATTGGAGCCTTCCGTTGGCCTGATTCAGTCTCCAGGCTGAATGTTTGACACCCCTGGTATAGACTATTTGGGGATCATGTTCCAGAATCCATCCTTAAGTTAGGTCTTGGGGGTTTTCATGAACTGAGACTGCAAAGTCAATGATACCATGGAGCCCATGATGCGTGAGGACTTCGATGCACAGATGTTATGTGAAGCAACCTTATACAGAATCAGAACCTTGGCCCATCAAGACCCTTGGTCCATCCAGGGAGCCAGTTTGATGTAGTAGTTAAGAGCGGTGGACTCTGATCTGGAGAATCAGGCTTAATTCCCCGCTCCCTCCATATGCAGCTGCTGGAATGACCTTGGGTCAGCCACAGTTCTCTCAAGAGCAGTTCTCTCAGCCCCTGGTACTTCACAGGGTGACTGTTGTGGGAAGAGGAAGGGAAAGGAGATTGTAAGTTACTCCAAGACTCCAAATGAAGGGCAGGGTATAAATCTGACTCTCCTCCTCCTCCTCCTCCTTCTGTATTGTCTGCTCAATTTGGCAGTGCTCTCCAGGGTCTCAGGTGGAGATCTTTCCCATCACCTGCCTGCCTGATCCTCTCGACTGGAGATGCCAGGGATTGAACCTGGGACCTTCTGCGTGCAAAGCAGATGGTTTGCAAGTGAGCCATGGTCTCTCTCCTATAAGGTCAAAGAGACCATGGCACATTGGGACTGCCATGCACAGATGCTGTAAAAAAAAAATACCATGGAGACCACGATGCATTGGGGGCTTCCGTGTCCATATGGTACACAGTGAAAAAATGCCATAGAAACTGGAATGCATGGGGGAGGGGGCTTTCATGCACACAAGTGGTAAGGCCAAAAGTGCCATAGAGACCGTGATGCCTGGAAGGCTTTCTTGTATATTGGGTGAGTCTGGAAGGCCTAAGAACTCACCAGGATTAATCTTATTCTAACCCTTTGGGAGCTACTGCAGTAGCTCTACTCTCTGTACCACTAGAAAGAGCCATCGCTCAGTGGCAGAACATCTGCTTTGCATGCAGAAGGTCCCAGGTTCAATCCTCAGCGACTCCAATTAAAATGACCAGGATTTAGGTGATGGGGAAGACCTCCTCCTGAGACCCTGGAGAGCAGCTGCCAGCCTGAGCAGACAATACTGGCCTTGATGGATGCCAAGGGTCTGATTCAGTGGAAGGAAGCTTAATCTATATTCATGATGAGAAACCTCAGGTTCTTTGGAAGGAGTCGTGGCCATGAATTCTCACTGAGATAGCAGTATGTTGGTAGCATAAAGAAGTAAAAAGGAACTGCAATGTGGATGTTCCCCGCACAGCATGTAAGTCCTCTAACTACCATTAAAACATGGAAATAAGCATGATGTTCCCACATTAAACTTGGATTCAGCCATCTGCTGCCTTCATTGGAATGTGTGTGTTATCATGCAGATTCCAGATGGGGTAGAATAAGGTGGTGTGTGCGCGAATTTGCAGATGGTAATTGCCTGAGCTAAAGAAGGCTCCCTAGTTGGTTAGAACCCTATTCTCTATTGTCCAAGCATGATGGCTACTCTTGTTCTGCTTATGCCTGTAGTCTTTTTGGTGTAGCCAATTTGGAGTAGTGGTTAAGTGTGCGGACTCTTACCTGTGAGAACCGGGTTTGATTCCCCACTTCTCCACTTGCAGCTGCTGGAATGGTCTTGGGTCAGCCATAGCTCTCGTAGGAGTTGTCCTTGAAAGGGCAGCTTCTGGGAGAGCTCTCTCAATCCCACCCACCTCACAGGGTGTCTGTTGTGGTGGAGGAAGATAAAGGAGATTGTAAACTGCTCTGAGACTCTAATTCAGAGAGAAGGGGGGGGGTATAAATCTGCAGTCTTCTTCTTCTTCTGGTTCCTCCCGCAGAGTCCGCTGCAACACCAGATTACATGGGCTCCTCCTTTTGTATTTTCTTCCATTCTCCTTTATGGACCTTTTCACCCATATGTTGGCCAGACAATGAGTCCCAAAGTAGCTCTAAGCAATTGAAATCCAGCAGTGGCAGTGGATGTTCCCACTGTATCTTCCTGTTTTAATTAAATTGTGTGCATTTAGTGCACTGAAGTGGCAATCTGCTTCCATGTTTGGATATGTCCAGAAGTTTCCTCCCAATCCAGATCTCCTCCTCTGGGAACACTGTGGGAGTTTAGATGCTTTTGCGAGCTGAGTTCTTTCCATCTGCTCTCAGCTCTCAACTGTCCTCAACATTCCCTGTCCGCAGCATTCCTTGCCTTTGCCCTCAATATTCCCTGTCTCTGGAGGATAATGTGTGTGGTCTGTCCTCATCAGGCAGTTTTATAGTTTACTTTCCTTTTAATTTTGCAAATTCTTTTTTTTTTTTGCACATTTGAGGGAGTCCTTCAAGTGTACAGAATGTCCTGTTTTATGCCCTCGTGATAGACATTGAATTATTGAGTTGACTACTGGACGGAGTAACAATAGGATGCAATAAACCCTTCCACTGATTGCAGTAGGAGAGTTTAGCACATGTTTAAGTCCCTCGTAAGAATTGACGGAACTAAAAAGCACTTAACTATGGCCAAATCTCACATCATTCCAAACGGTTTACAGCGCTAACAACAATGTTTTCCTTGCCTTGCCTCACCATCGTCTCTAAGTGTCTAGCTAACCGCCGATTGCTCTCCTTGTGGTCGTTGGTGAGGGAGGCAATTTGGAGCAGAAGTTCAGCTCCCGTTCCTTCTCATTTCCGACACTCTGGGTAAAAATGCAGGCAGGCAATCAAGTCTATTGCCGGAGACGGAGCCGTCTTCGCCGCAGCTGCACAAATGGCCGGGTTTGCATTGGGAAGGGGCCATATCCATCAGCGGAGTGCGGTAGGTGCCCTCAGTGGGACACAGCAATTGAGAAGCCAATCTGTTCATTTCTGTCGCCATGTTAAAGCTGGAACCAATCCCTCCAGGTGTAATATACCTAAATGTGATTTGGAAGGTGTGATTAGAGAACGAAGCTAAGGAATCTGGGAATATTCAGACCGTAGATCCTACAAGTGTGTGGTACCAAGAACCAGTACCAAGAGCTCTCAAAATTCCCCTTTTCGTGTTCCCACTGGATGTATCAGTTAGTTTTAAAACAGCAGGACAGAGCTTCTTGAAACCATGTCAGGATGGATGGGGCTCATTTCCTGCTTGTTCTGTATGTTTCACTGTTTCCTCTTTTGCATCCATCTGGTGATTCATTTTCATGAACATTAAAGCTAAAGAACATCAGAAGAGCCCTGCTGGATCAGAGCAGTAGTCCATCTAGTCCAGCATCCTGTCTCACACAGTGGCCAGCCACTTCCTCTGGAGGGCCAACAACAGGGCATAGAGGCCAAGGCCTTTGTAAGAACATCAGAAGAGCCCTGCTGGATCAGACCAATCAGACCAGTGGTCCACCAAGTCCAGCCTCCTGCCTCACACAGTGGCCAACCAGTTCCTCTGGAGGGCCAACAACAGGGCATGGAGGCTGAGGCCTCCATAAGAACATTGAAGAGCCAGAGCTTTTTTTGTAGCAGTAACTCCTTTGCATATTAGGTTACACACCCCTGATGTAGACAATCCTCCAAGAGCTTACACATCTCTTAGTACAGTGCCTACTGTAAGCTCTTGGAGGATTAGCTACATCAGGGGTGTGTAGCCTAATATGCAAAGGAGGTCCTGCTACAAAAAGAGCCCTGAGAAGAACCCTGCTGGATCAGGCCAGTGGTCCGTCTAGTCCAGCATTCCATCTCATACATGGACCAGCCAGGTGCCCTGGAGACATTTCTGTCTCTGTGTGCAGGATCTTTCATGGTCAGCTGTGGGGTCTCCATCAGTCAGCTGTGATTTGATGGCATTTCTCACCACTTTTATAAAAATGTGGGATTCTGGGGAATTCCCAGTGTATATGCAGTTTTTGCTGTAAATAGCTAAGAAGAAGACTGCAGATTTATACCCTGCCCTTTTCTTTGAATCAGAGTGACTTACAATCTCCTTTATCTTCTTCCCCCACAACAGACACCCTGTAAGGTGAGTGGGGCTGAGAGGGCTCTTCCAGAAGCTGCCCTTTCAAGGACAACTCCTGCGAGAGCTGACCCAAGGCCATTTTAGCAGCTGCAAGTGGAGAAGTGGGGAATCAAACCTGGTTCTCCCAGATAAGAGTCCGCACACTTAACTACTACACCAGACTGGCTGTCTGCACTAAACTCTGTGTTGATTCCTAGATAACCCATACAGAGATGTACGAGGAAGGCTTTCTCGGCACAGGAAGGTAAAAATGGGATGTTTGTGATAAGCAAGAGCTGAGATCACTCCACAGCTTAATACATTTTATGGCTTCCGCCGGCTCACGGTTTTCCAGAAGCGCAGCCCAAAAGATATACCTAATGAGGGGATAACAGATTGCTCGAGTGTTTATTGAAGGGAGAGGAGGGGAATTATTATTTGTTCCAGGCCAGGGAGTGCTCTCATATGACATTCTGGCTTTCCTTTTCGGATAATTAAAATGGTCTCCTCGCCACGGAAGTCATAGGGATTTTTCCCTCCGTTAATTAGGATTAATGCCTTTTTTCCCTGTGCAAACTTTGTTTGCTCTCTGGTGCCTCGGAGGGCAAGGGCAGAGCACGGAAAGACGCACAGCTCTGGCATGTGGAGGAGGGGGGCTGGGGGTTGTAATTGCTCTGCACCAAGTTGAGAGATGAGTCCAACTCGGCGAGTGTTTCTGGAGCTTGCCGATACAGACTCGGCTTGACTGGAGTCTGTTGATTTGCTCCGTGTCTAATCCTCCACAGTGGAGTTCTTGTTATTATTTTTTTAAGAAAAACCCTTTGAATTTGACCTTTCCTGGTTTCTCTGCCATTCCTTCAGAGTAGTCAGTCGCTTGTTTGAAGTTTAAAAGGCTCCCGGCACTGTCGGTCGTGGGGCGCAGTGTGCTGCAGGGCATATATCCAGACGCGGCGTCAGGGACTGGTGTTGTCAGGCAGCTCTCGAAGCCCACATAACTCTGGAAGGGCTTGCTGCTGCTGCTGCTGAAGAAGAAGAAGATGACGATGATGATTGATGATATTGGATTTATACCCCACCCTATACTCTGAATCTCAGAATCTCCGACCGGCCTACAATCTCCTTTACCTTCCTCCCCCTCAACAGACACCCTGTTGTTTATTTGGACTCTATGTTTTCAATGTGGACTTTGTATTTGAGGCAGTCCCTGGCGAGCGCATTGGAACCATAGAACTGAGCTTTGGGGATGGGGAACAGTGGGAAGCAGGATCCATATCCCAGCTTCCCTGGACCAATCACCAGCCCCCCCCCCCCCCCGGTTCAAATGATCCAATGGCATTCCAGTGCGGGAACTTGTCTGTGGATATATTTGGGCCCCTTGGCCCCGTCTAGCAGTCTCTAGTTTAACTGTTGCAATGCTGTTATCACAATAAAGAGCTTTAATCACTGCAACTTCGCCTCTGCCATGCGTTGAACCCACTATTTAACACACCCTGTGAGGTGGGCGGGGCTGAGAGAGCTCTCACAGAAGCTGCCATTTCAAGGACAGCTCTGCGAGAGCTGTGGCTGACCCAAGGCTATCCTAGCAGGTGCAAGTGGAGGAGTGGGGAATCAAACCCGGTTCTCCCAGATAAGAGTCCGCGCACTTAACCGCTACACCAAACTGACTGTGGAAGCCATTGTTCCTGCCTGGGGTTGGAGCTCCCTGGTGGAAGGAGCTCTCGAATTAACCCAAGAACATCAGAAGAGCCCCTGCTCAATGCAAGACCAGCCTATCTCATCCCTGACAAGTGTTTATCCAGCCACTGCTTCAAGATCGCCAGCAAGGTGGCGCTCACTGCCTCTCTGGCTGCTAATATCCAGCTGCTACCTGCCTGCCCTTAATTTAGACCCATTCTTGGGAGTCCTCTCCTCTGCTACCAACAGGAATAGCTCCTTGCCCTCCTCTAAGGGACAGTCCGTTGAATCCGTAAAGAGAGGAATGCTGTCCCCCCCCCCCACCTCTTCTCCAGATTGAGCCTTCCCAAATTCCTCAGGCTGATTTTCATATTGCCTAAAAAGGTAAAGGTAGTCCCCTGTGCAAGCGCCAGTCGTTTCTGACTCTGGGGTGACGTTGCTTTCACGTTTTCACGGCAGACTTTTTACGGGGTGGTTTGCCATTGCCTTCCCCAGTCCTCTACACTTCCCCCCCAGCAAGCTGGGGACTCATTTGACTGACCTCGGAAGGATGGAAGGCTGAGTCGACCTTGAGCCAGCTACCTGAACCCAGCTTCTGCCGAGGATCGAACTCAGGTCCTGAGCAGAGAGTTTGGACTGCAGTGCTGCAGTTTTAGCACTCTGTGCCACGGGGCTCTAAAGTTTCATATTGCCTACCAGAGCCTAATTCATTAATATTTTGACTTGACAAATTCTGCCACTTGGGGTGGGGCCAGGGGTGAAGATATTATAGGCAGATAAGAGCCTATCACAGGGGTAGCCAAACTTGTTAGACATAAGAGCCACGTAGAGTAAACATCTGATGTCCAAGAGCTGTAAGATGAAGGAGGCCTTGGTCTCCAGGCCCCTGATCATCCTTGTCACTCTTTTCTGCACCTGCTCCATTCTGGCCACGTCCTTCTTGAAGCGAGGCCTGCAGAACTGCACACAGGACTCCAGCTGAGGCCTGACCAATGTGGTGTCCAGCAGGACTTGGACCAATACGCCCTCTAAGTTGTGGAATCCTGTGAGCAAAAATTCTACTTCACGCGCTAGTGGCGTTCAAGTCGTGAGCTACTGTCTAACTTAGTTGACTCCGGGTCCCTTTTTTCCTGAGCTACGACAAAAATGTGTGAGCCGGAGGCTAAAAAAACCTGCGAGCTAGCTCACGCTAACTCAGCTTAGAGCAGGGTTGGCAGACTTGCGGTTCAGGGGTCGAATCGGGTCCTCAGAGGCCGCTGTGGCTTAGGGGAAGTTGAATCCACTATGCACAAAATTCTTCGGTGTTCCTGATATAAAAAGGCCCATGTGAAACATATAGAGCCTATATTAAGAGCAAATTCTGGGCTGCTGGAATCAGAAAGTCTTCATCTCATGCTTTCGGATGAAAACAAGCTCATTTCTGAAGCTGTTGCCAAGTTCTGCGCTGCCTGCTATAGCGTCCAAAAGACTCATGTTACTGCTTCTCAGTTTTAAGATGTTCTGTTTTAATTTGCGTCTTGGTGTAACTCTTATACTCAACATTATTAAGACACTTGTTTATCCTAATACTAAAATAAACTGTCTGTCATCAGGCCCCCGGGGGGCTCCTCTCAGGCCTCCGAGCAACCGGCTGTCGTCTGCTTCCTTCTCCCTCTCTCTTGCTTCCTTCTGCATCTCAGCTTGCTTTGCCAGGCTTGCTCAATCGCACTGAAGCTACAGAGCAAAGCCCTTGTTTTCTCCATTGGATGAGGCTCCTCACTTGGAGAGGAAGGGAGGAGGAGACACACACGGCCCGGCCCGACAAGGTCTCATTTATGTCCGATCCGGCCCTCATAACAAGTGAGTTCGACGCCCTTGGCTTAGAGGGAACACTGACTAGGACATCTTGTGAGCTGGATGCCGGGTAGCATCGTGGTGGACCATCTTCCCTGGTCATTCTGTTCTTTCTACAGCAGTCTTCCAGCCCCGCTGCTCTCCTTTTCCACTGCCTGCCTTCCTCTTGCTTGTGCATGCCAGTCCCCAAATCCCCGCCGTGCCAGTACATTTCAGCTCCTGCCTTGCCGATGGAGAGCTTGCCAGGCCTGCTGTAGTTTTGCTTTGAAACTCCCCCACCCCCAAGTGTCTTACTTTTTACACGGGTTCACATTCAAACCGAACTGCAGCTTCCTAGGCTGTTCCCGAAGGCTGGCGAGAGAGAAAACCTGGAAGTGTGTGTGTAGAGAGGCCGTCCAGAGTGGTAGGAGAGATGACAGCGGAGCTCACCCACGGGATGGAGGAGAAATTGCTGATGGAAACAGGGACAGCCCAGGGGTAAAGGCAAAGCCGTAGCAAGGGTGAGGGAGCAGGAAATGTCAGCCCTGCGGTCAGTTGACCAGAAAACACCGGGTATCTCCCATGTTCCATGGAGATCTTCTAGCCCGGAGAAAGAACACACCGCTGTGTCGTGAACGTTACAGAGGCTGTAAGGCTCCAGAGATAAGGCAGCATTAAAATATATATTTTGAACTTGATGTTAGTTTTGAAAACTTCAGAGTACAGGCTTTGGTCGTCTATATGTGCGTCTCTTGATAAAGAGATTTATCGAAATGGGAAGTATAACGATCGAAATTCCATTGAGAACCTATTTTATGCACATTTGGAGAATTCATAGGTACAGGGCTTTTTTTTTTTTGTAGCAGGGGCTCCTTTGCATATTAGGCCACACACCCTGATGTAGCCAATCCTCATGGAGCTTACAGTAGGCCCTGTACTAAGAGCCCTGCAAGCTCTTGGAGGGTTGGCTCCATCAGGGGTGTGTGGCCTAATATGCAAAGGAGCCCCTGCTAGAATTCTATCTCTGGACCCTGTACTAAGAGCCCTGTAAGCTCTTGGAAGGTTGGCTCCATCAGGAGGGTGTGGCCTAATATGCAAAGGAGCCCCTGTTAGAATTCTATTCCTGGACCCTATACTAAGAGCCCTGTAAGCTCTTGGAGGGTTGGCTCCATCAGGAGGGTGTGGCCTAATATGCAAAGGAGCCCCTGTTAGAATTCTATCCCTGGACCCTGTACTAAGAGCCCTGTAAGCTCTTGAAGGGTTGGCTCCATCAGGGGGTTGCGGCCTAATATGCAAAGGAGTTCCTGCTACAAATGAAGCCCTACATATTTATACTACTCTTGCGTGTTGAATATTCTTTACATATTCCTTGGAACGCTGCAATTGCATTGGAACTGTGGTTTGGTTTGTGTATTTTGACTCTTGTATTTCTTGGCAACAGTATGCATGTCACAACGTTTTGACTTTTTGCCCAGTGTTACTAGTGTTTTGTGTATTTTTCATGCGTTTGTATTATTTAGTACATTGTTTCCATTGAACAAGGGAGATATCTGGTGTTTTCTGGTTGCTTAGTCTTTCTCCCCATCCCTGTTTTTCTCATTGCTGCAGTCAGCTGACAGCAAGCCCTGTCAATGTGGCACTCAGGTTGAATTTAGTGTGGCCACAATACCTCACTGCCTGCCTTAGACTAGAGCAGGGGAGGCGCGTGCTGGTTAGGAAACAGATTCATGGTGAGAGATCCAGGTGGGCAGCCATGGTGGTCTGAAGCTGTAGAACACATTTTAAGTCCAGTGGCATCTTTAAGACCAGGGGTGGCAGATTTGTCAGATTTTTGAGAGCTGCAAGGGAGGGAGGGTGGAAGGAAGGAGGGAAGGAAGGAAGATAATTGCCTGGAAAAATGGCATTTAGTGGAACTACTTTTACACAGAAGTGATTTTATCACCTCAGACTATCATTGCAGTCAAATGTATTAATTCCTAAGATGCTCAGCAACAACGAAGAAGGAAGGAAGGAAGGAAGGAAGGAAGGAAGGAAGGAAGGAAGGAAGGAAGGAAGGAAGGAAGGAAGGAAGGAAGGAAGGAAGGAAGATTAGAAGTCAACTGGTTTGAAAAACATGCAAGAATCCATTGAATGCTAGATAGGATAGCATGGGTGTGTATGTGAGAGAGAGTGGGGGAAGAGAGCTGTGGTTCAGTGGCAGAGCATTGGCTTGACACGCAGAAAGTCCCAGGTTCAATCCCTGGCATCTCCAGTTGAAAGGATCAAGTGGTAGAAAATGTGGGAGCCAGAGACCCTGGGCAGGTTCCGCCAACCAGCGTAGACAAGATTGACCATGATAGACCAAGGTTCTAATTCATTATAAGGCACTTCATGTGTGTGCAGTTCTCATCACTTGTGTGCTACATAGACATACGCCCTTCTGCTTAAGGAAATGAGATACTCATTGACACATTCCTTTGGGACTGCTTCCAACGCCAGTAATGTTTCTTGGCTTTAAGGCAGAGAATGTGTTTGCCAGTCTGTCTGATATTTGGCAAGGAGAGAGGTAGACTCTCCAAGGATTTCATCCCAGCTGTCTTGGAAGTGGGAGAGCTACATGGAGAAATATGTTCCTCATAAAAACCAATAAGACGTAGGAATGGGAAAAAATAATAATCAGAAAACATGTGAGAACTAGAGTTAAGGAAGGAGGGGAGGCAGCATGATACAGCCCAATGTTGTCAGATCTCAGGAGGTAAGTAGGGTCAGTACTTGGAAGGGAGACTACCAAGAAAGGTTCTGCAGAGGAAGGCAATGACCAACCACCTCTGCTTCAGATTTGCCTTGGAAGTGTCTTGCTGGGGTTGTCCTAAGTTGGAAGCTAAGCAAGGTCAGTACTTGGAAGGGAGACCACCAAGGAAGGTTCTGCAGAGGAAAGCAATGGCCAGCCACCTCTGCTTTTCACTTGCCTTGAAAGTCCTTTGCTGGGATCACCATAAGATGGCAGCTAAGCAGGGTCAGTAGAAGGAAGACCACCAAGGAAGGCTCTGCAGAGGAAGGCAATGGCTGACCACCTGTGCTTTTCACTTGCCCTGAAAGCCCCTTGCTGGGTTTGACATAAGCTGGAAGCTAGGCAGGGTCAGTACTTGGATGGGAGACCACCAAGGAGGGTTCTGCAGAGGAAAGCAATGGCCAGTCACCTCTGCTTCTCACTTGCCTTTAAAGCCCTTTGCTGGGATCTCCGTAAGATGGAAGCTAAACAGGATCATTACTTGGATGGGAGACCACCAAGGAAGGTTCTGCAGAGGAAAGGCCAACCACCTTTGCTTCTCCCTTGTCTTGAAAGCCCCTTGCTGGATTGAAAGCCCCTTGTGCTCTCTCTCTCTCACACACACACAAACACACACACAAGTGTGCAGAGTTGAGGAAACATTTTTTAAAAATGAATCATGAGCACCCCAAACCCCAAAACTTGCACATTCTAGTTTAGTAAAGGTACTGAGACTTTTCTAGAGATCCTTGGCTACCTTGGTGGCATGAACGATCCGAGGATTTCTTGATGAAGCAGGAATGATAATTGACCTCATTTAACTTTTTGACATCAGTGAGCAACACTGAATGTTAAGGGCTTGGGAATCCCCTAGCTGGATGCTCATCTCACCCAAAAGTCGCCCAACCCTGAAGCCATATCTGCAAAAGGAGGCAAGAATCTCAGCTGTGTATGTATGTGTATATATATATATATATATATATATATATATATATATATATATATATATATATATATATATATATATATATATATATATATATATATATATATATATATATGTTAAAAGGATGGGGTTAAAGCTCTCTCTTTCTCTATCCTAGGCTTCGCAGTGAGGAGGAGAAAGGGGTGTGATCAAGTGGAAAGGTGGCATAAAAATATTTTAAATAAAAAGATGATAAAACATAACTCCACCTCAGTTCATTTCTTGCTTAGATTTCTTTGCCGAATCTCCAGAGAACCTGTTCCAGGGCGCTTGCATAGTAAAACCACATGCAAACAAAAACGTCAAGAAAGAAGAGGAAGACTGCAGTTTTATATCCCACCCTTCTTTCTGAATCAGAGGCTCAGAGCGGCTTACAGTCTCCTATATCTTCTCCCCCACCCCCACAACAGACACCCTGTGAGGTGGGTGGGGCTGAAAGGGCTCTCACAGCAGCTGCCCTTTCAAGGACAACTCCTACGAGAGCGATGGCTGACCCATGGCCATTCCATCAGCTGCAAGTGGAGGAGTGGGGGGGAATCAAACCCAGTTTTCCCAGATAAGAGTCCACACACTTAACCACTTCACCAAACTGGCATTAACAATGAATAAAATATTAAAAGAACAGCATTAAACCCCACCATTCAGGGTCAGTGGGAATAGGTCCATGATAAGAACGTAAGAGAAGCTATGTTGGATCAGGCCAATGGCCCATCCAGTCCAACACTCTGTGTCACATAAGAACGTAAGAGAAGCCATGTTGGATCAGGCCAATGACACATCCAGTCCAACACTCTGTGTCACATAAGAGAAGCCATGTTGGATCAGGCCAGTGGCCCATCCAGTCCAACACTCTGTGTCACATAAGAGAAGCCATGTTGGATCAGGCCAATGGCCCATCCAGTCCTACACTCTGTGTCACATAAGAGCGTAAGAGAAGCCATGTTGGATCAGGCCAATGGCCCATCCAGTTCAACACTCTGTGGCCAAAACCCAGGTGCTACCAGGAGGTTTACCAGTGGGGCCAGAACTCCTGAAGCCCTCCTGCTGTTGCCTCCCCCAAGCATCAAGAATACAGAGAATCATTGCCCCAGACAGAGAGTTCCATGTGGCTAACAGCCATTGATGGACTTCTACTTGTGGCTGCCACTACTTCCTGCAGCAGTAAATTCAAAGCATTAATGATTCTTTGGGTAAAGAAGGACTTCCTTTTATCTGTTCTAAGCCTACTGCTGATTAATTTCATTGAGTGCCCACTAGTTCTTGTTTTACTAGTTGAGCTAGGTCTCAGGAGATCTGGATTTAGATTCTCACAGCCAGGAAATCTGGGTCCCTTTGGGGCAATCTCTCTCTCTCCCAGCCTAATCTACTTGAAGGGTTATAATAGTGGGATATAATAGTGACAACCACAAGCCACAATTCAAGGAGGGTTAAAAAAAAAAAAAAAGCATATTGCCCTAAACCACATCTGATTTACCCAGAAGGTAGGACCAGAACCAATGGGTTGGAATTAAATCAAAAGAGTTTCTAACTTTCAACATTAGGAAGAACTTCTTGACAGAGTGGTTCCTCAGTGGAACAGGCTTCCTCGGAAGGCGGTGGGCTCTCCTTCCTTGGAGGTTTTTAAACAGAGGCTAAATGGCCATCTGACAGCAATGTGGATCCTGTGAATTTAGGGGGGAGTTTTTGTGAGTTTCCTGCATTGTACAGAGGGTTGGATTAGATGACCCTGGAGGTCCCTTCCAACTCTATGATTGTATGTGTAGCATTCTGGCAAGATTCCTGATTGGTTGAGGGCACCCTCTATCCAACTCCCTAATTCAGAATGCATTTCCCTTCCCCTCCTTTCAGTTGTCCTCATTTTGGGTTACATAAGCATGCCACTGAGGATATTCTGTAGGATGTATAATTTTGTGCTATCTTTCACAATGGGATCCCTGATTGGTTGGAATCAGGGCTTTTTTTTTTTTGTAGCAGGAGCTCTTTTGCATTTTAGGCCACACACTCCTGATATCACCAGTCCTCCAAGAACTTGCAATAAGCCCTGTAATAGAATCATAGAATTATAGAGTTGGAAGGGGCCATACAGACCATCAAGTCCAATCCACTACTCCATGCCCTGTAAACTCTTGGAGGATTGGCTACATCAGGGGTGTGTGGCCTAATATGCAAAGGGGCTCCTACTAAAAAAAATTTTTTAAAGCACTGGCTGGAATTACCTGTATTACTAATTTGGGAAGAACTAAGAAGTAACTGAAATAAGCTATAGTGCTGAACATGAGTGAAAGAAGTGAATATTAGCATTTATTGTATAGCCAACTATGTTTCCCACTTCTTTTAGGGGAAATCTTTACCCCACTGGAATAACTATTGTGGAAATCAAAACTGGAGAATGCCCAGTTCAGCTCCATATAAAGTTGTTTCCAGGTGAAGGAAAAACAGTTGTGAACATACCCTGAGATGTCTCTCAATTTACAAGGCCTCAGCTGTAGAGGGGGGAAAGAAAAAAAGGGGGGGGGAAATCCTCCAGTGAGTAATTATGGGGTAACTCAGTGGAGGCAAGAAACTGCTTCCCCAAGCATCATCAGCCAGCTGTTATCTGGTGTCTGCATTAAAGGCATTTGTACCTTATGAATTTTTTATCCTCCCCAATGTGATTAGGAATGCTTTCATCACTGTAGGTCCCATTGTCTGCTGCTGTCTTTGTTTCCAAGTTAATACACCCTTTCCCATGAAGCCCATGTGGCAATGAGTTCCATCTGTACAGGAACAACTTATTGTCAATATCTCTGCTGGCATGGGAGGGGACATCCCACCTCGAGAGCCAGTTTGGTGTAGTGGTTAAGTGTGCAGACTCTTATCTGGGAGAACCGGGTTTGATTCCACACTCCTCCATTTGCAGCTGCTGGAATGGCCTTGGGTCAGCCATAGCTCTCATAGGAGTTGTCCTTGAAAGAGCAGCTTCCGTAAGAGTTCTCTCAGCCCCACCCACCTCACAGGGTGTCTGATGTGGGGGAGGGAGGTAAAGGAGCTTGTGACCGCTCTGAGACTCTGAGATTCAGAGTATAGGGTGGGATATAAATCCAACATCATCATCATCATAATCTTCCTCCTCCACTCCAAGAATTTGTGGCAGTTGAATTTTCCACTTTATATACCATGGCGGCCATGATTCCACTGACAGACATTGATACAGGCTTCCTATGTGTGCGTGTTATGTAACGTCAAGTCATTTCTGATTCACGGTGGCCCTATGAATGTCCTTTCATTAACAGCCTTGCTCAGGTATTGCCAACTGAAGGCAATGACTTCATTGACTGAGTCCACCCATCTCATGTTGGGTCTTCCTCTTTTCCTCCAGCCTTTGACTTTTCCTAGCATTATCGTCTTTTCCATTTTATTGATTTATGTATGCTATTTATAGTCCACTTTTCTCTATTGGACTCAAGATGGACTACACAAAAGGAATTATTACGATCAACACAATAGGCCATTCAATTAATGAAAGCATTGGGATTCTAGAAGTCTGGAAACACCAGAAAGAACAGAAGCACAGTGGGAGTATTCACATGATACATTAAGCCGGAGTGACCATATTGCAGCTCAGGAGCCACCTGTGCCTCTTTTACACATATTGTGTGGCTTTCAAAGCCCCCCCCCCCCCACCTCATCTTGGAGAAGGTATTTCTCTCTTTAAATAATTTCTCCAAGGCAAGCTAGCAGGAGGCTTGGAGAATGCATTTAAAGTTAAGGTTGCCAGTTTGGTGTAGTAATTAAGTGTGCGGGCTCTTATCTGGGAGAACTGGGTTTGATTCCCCACTCCTCCACATGCACCTGCTGGAATGGCCTTGGGTTAGCCATAGCTCTAAGTGCGTGGACTCTTATCTGGGAGAACAGGGTTTGATTCCCCACTCCTCCACTTGCAGCTGCTGGAATGGCCTTGGGTCAGCCATAGCTCTGGCAGAGGTTGTCCTTGAAAGGGCTGTGAAAGCCCTCTCCAGCCCCACCCACCTCACAGGGTGTCTGTTGTGTGGGAGGAAGGTATTGTGAGCTGCTCTGAGACTCTTCGGAGTGGAGGGCGGGATATAAATCCAATATCTTCTTCTATCGCAGGAGTTGTCCTTGAAAGGGCAGCTTCTGGGAGAGCCCTCTCAGCCCCACCCACCTCACAGGGTGTCTGTTGTGGGGGGAGAAGATATAGGAGATTGTAAGCCGCTCTGAGTCTCTGATTCAGAGAGAAGGGTGGGGTATAAAACTGCAGTTCTTCTTCTTCTTCTTTCCACATCTCCCTGCCTTCTCCCTCCTCCATCTGTTTCCTCCCTCCCTCCAACAACTGATACTCATGTCTTGTGGCTCTCAAACATCTGATGTTCATTCTATGTGGCTCTTACGTTAAGCAAGTTTGGCCTTCCCTGCATTAAGCGGTACAGAAATGACATAATAGGATTCTCCTTTGCAGTAAGCTACACACAACAGTATAGGTCACAGTGAGTCTTGTCTTTTCACGATGTCTTCTCATAGGGTTACTATTGAACCCAAAAGAACCCCTCTGCCTTACTACAGAGATGGTACTCCTAGCACTGCTGCCAGTGACTCTTAGATAATTCTATACTTTGGAGTAAGAACCACCCATGGAGATTTTCACTTTGCACTAGCCTTCCCTGGATTTGATCAGTGCATAGACAACTCTCCCTGGAGAGAGCTCTATGGAGAAAGACTCCATTCTAAGTCTACTTAAATTAGTGGGCTCAGACTGGAGTAACGGGGTACAGGACTCCACTGTGGGCCAAGGCATTTCAGAATATCACCCATTTACAGTGATTCAGTTAGTTGTTTTCCTTGGGAAGTGTAGCAAGGTGTGTCTTGGAGCCCAGGGAATCTAATGCACTTCTCCCTTGTCTGCTCCACATTGACAGCAGCCTTCTGAAGCCGGCTATAAAATGTAAATGCATCGACAGCCAGAGGATGCAGCATCTGATCCTCTGGCATGTCTCTGTGGTTGCCTAGATGGATCAAAGTATCAGCACCACTGACAGCAACTTCCCCAGTGGGTGATTTCTGGCATACTCAACACAATTTGAAGTATCAGCACCATAGACAGCAACTTCACAGCAGGTGATTTCTGGCATATTCACAGTGAATCTACCACTCTTCCGCTTCATTGGATTCCCTCTAGTCCAGGGGTGTCAAACATGCAGCTCGGGGGGGACGAATCAGGCCCCCGGAGGGCTCCTATCAGACCCGCGAGCAACTGGCTGTCATTTGCTTCCTTCTCTCTCTCGCTTCCTTCTGCATCACAGCTTGCTTTGCCAGGCTTGCTCAAATTGCACAGGAGTTACAGAGCCAAGCTTCTCTTCCTTCTTTTGGCTGAGGCTCCTTCTCCTCCTGGTCCCTTGGGGAAAGAAGGAAAGAGCTAGAATTTCATTAGGGTTTGTAGAATCTTTCGGGCTCAAGTGCCGTGTTCTACTGGAGAAAGTGACATTTGCACAGCAGCCAAGAAGGTCAGAACGCCTGCTCCGGCTGCAACGCCACTGAGGATGTTCTCCGCAGCTGAGAACGAAACGTCTGGAAGAAAAACTTTCTCCAGTAGAACACGGCACTTGAGCCCAAAGGATTCTACAAACCCTAATGATGATGCCGGCCGTGAAAACCTGAAATCTTTGCTAGCTAGAATTTCCTTTGTCCAATTCTCTGGATCCCTTGGGAGAGAAAGAAAGAAAGCACCTTTAAGACCAACGAATCCTAATGTTCTAATCATGTTTTATTTTTATTTTTTTTTAAAAAAATATTTAATTGCGTTTGTCTGTGACCTTTATAAAGTTTATATCTCTGCTACCTGGTTTTAGATTTTATGATACACATGGCCCAGACTGACAAGGTCTATTTATGTCAGATTCGGCCCTCATAACAAATGAATTTAACACTCTTGCTCCAGTCTTTTGGGAGAGGGGGAGAAAGTTCTCTCAGCTCACTCCACCCTAAATACCTTGCTTCCCTATACCATGCTCAGAATGTAATTTGGTGTTTTGGTTTGTTTTTACAAAGCTACCCTGAGCCCATTAGGGGAGGGTGGGATATAAAGCTGATAAAATGCAATAAATAAATAAAAGTTAGTCTATGTGCTTAAGAATGCTGTAGAAATTGTAAAATAGTAAAGAATCCCACTAGCACCTTTTAAGACTATCAAATTTTATTGAAGCGTAAGCTTTCAAGAAACACAGCTCTCTTCGTCACATGCCTCTGATGAAGAGTATATACAAAATTAAGTAAATTATATCATATAATAACCAGCCTACAAAAGTAGGCATACATTCATATTAATCCAGTGGAAATACCCATTTTGGTATCTTAATTAACGGCTTAGATACCAAAATGGGCGTTTGAGAGAGAACTTGGCTGGAACTTTCAGTTGGCTTACGAGGAAGCTGCAGGAGCAGCGGAACGCAATCAAAGCCGGGGTTTGTGTGAAGGCAAAAATTTCTCCTTCAGAAGTCAACAAGCAATGGAGGGACTCCTGTGGAACTTTATTGTTGAGTCTTAGTACTCTGTTTGGAAAATTTCAGAGACTGTGTGGGGTCCTCCCTGTAATACTGTATTTGAGACTTTATTTGTCTTTAATTTCTACTGGATGAATATGAATGTATGCCTACTTTTGTAGGCTGGTTATTATATGATATAATATAATTTACTTAGTTTTGTATATACTAGTCAAGAGTGTGTGTTCTTGCACAATATTTTTGATATTTTTGTATTCTATATATTGTGCTGCCATTGTTCTTTTGCATTGTTTTCTGATGAAGAGAGCTGTATTTCTAAAAATTTTATTTATTAATTTTATTAAATTTATATCCTGGCTTCCCTGCAAGTGCCCTCACCTTATAGTACAATGAATTTTTTAAAACTTAAAGGTGCTAATGGACTCTTTACTTTTTTTGCAGGACAGACTAACCCCTCTGGTAGAAATCGCTGAAAAACATTTGGTGCAAGGAAAGAGAAAAAGACATAAAAATAAAGAAGGAGGGGGTTTGACCCATAAAAGCAAGAATCAAAATCAAAACAGAGATGTTTTCAGGCTGAAGGAATGGAATTGGGAAACTCAACCTGGCCCCTAGACATAATGCCACCCATTTAAGATGATCCAGTAAGCTGTTTTCTTTGGAAAGTGTAGCAAAGTATTGGAGCACAAGGAATCTAATACACTTCTATCTTGTCTACTCCACACTGACAGCAGCTTTCTGAAGCTGGCTGTAAAATGCAAATACATTGACAGCCAAAGAATTCAGCATCTGATCTTCTGGCCTCGTTTTAAATGAGAGGCACTAATTCAACTCATGGAACTCTTAGCTCAGGGATGCTAAACATACAGCCTGCAGGACAGAACCGACACATCCGGGGTTCTTATCCATCTCACAAACAACCTTTATTGCAAGATGTAAGAAACCTAAAAGGTTAATATGCAACTACAGGGCCAAACATTAAAAACAAAGTGTAAAAAAATCATAAATCATCATACATGCATTTATTGTTGAAAGCTAAAACCATTTAAGAGCCCATCATAAGCCTCTATCCTATGTAAAATCATAAAACCACAATGGGAACCCACGCACCTTGACCTGACGCGTTTCAGCCTAGAGGACAGAAATGGAAACATATTGACTCATAATACAGAACAAAATAAAACAATGGAACAATGCTGGACCACAAGGAAATTTCTGATATTTTTACACTTTGTTTTTAATGTTCGACCCTTTAATTGCATATTAACCTTTTAGGTTAGGTCAGGGGTGGCCAATGGTAGCTCTCCAGATGTTTTTTGCCTACAACTCCCATCAGCCCCAGCCAGCATGGCCAATGGCTGGGGCTGATGGGAGTTGTAGGCAAAAAACATCTGGAGAGCTACCGTTGGCCACCCCTGTTATTTAGGTTTCTTACTCCAGTTTTTGAGTTAAGTTTCTTTCCCTTCTTTGATTTTCTTTATTGCAAGATGACCAAGGCTGTGAGCCAGTTTGGTGTAGTGGTTAAGTGTGCGGACTCTTATCTGGGAGAACCAGGTTTGATTCCCCACTCCTCCACTTGCACCTGCTGGAATGGCCTTGGGTCAGCCATAGCTCTGGCAGAGGTTGTCCTTGAAAGGGCAGCTGCTGTGAGAGCCCTCTCCAGCCCCACCCACCTCACAGGGTGTCTGTTGTGAGGGGAGAAGACATAGGAGATTGTAAGCCGCTCTGAGTCTCTGATTCAGGGAGAAGGGCGGGATATAAATCTGCAATTCTTCTTCTTCTTCTTCTTCTTCTTCTTCTTCTTCTTCTTCTTCTTCTTCTTCTTCTTCTTCTTCTTCTTCTTCTTCTTCTTCTTCTTCTTCTTCTTCTTCTTCTTCTTCTTCTTCTTCTTCTTCTTCTTCTTCTTCTTCTTCTTCTTCTTCTTCTTCTTCTTCTTCTTTCCTTGTCTACTGTCCCAGTGCTAATCATAGGTTAGAAGGGACCTCCAGCGTCAACCCCCTGCACAATGCAGGAAACTCGCAAATACCTCCCCCTAAATTCACAGGATCTTCATTGCTGTCAGATGGCCATCTAGCCTCTGTTTAAAAACCTCCAAGGAAAGAGAACCCACCACCTCCTGAGGAACCCTGTTCCACTGAGGAACCACTCTGTCAGGAAGTTCTTCCTAATGTTGAGATGGAGAGTTCTTAGATTTAATTTCAACCCATTGGTTCTGGCCCTACCTTCTGGGGCCACAGGAAACAATTCTGCCCCATCCTTTACTATAGGACATAATGAATAATGGGTGGTGGAAACGGAAGGGCAGGCATCAGGGAGACACTTCAAGGAAATACTGTAAGAATGTTAATGCTTTAAGTGTGTTTGTATTTTGACTAAAAACAATATAGCTAACTGGGTTTGCCTGCATCTTTTATAAAGCTTATATCTCCGGTACCTGCCCCATGGCTCAGAATGGGAAAGCTGCAGTACTGCAGTCGGAGCCCTCTGCTCATGACCTGAGTTCGATCCTGGCGGAACCTGGGTTCAGGTAGCCGGCTCGGGTTGACTCAGACTTCCATCCTTCTGAGGTCGATAAATTGAGTCCCCAGCTTGCTGGGGGAAAGGGCAGATGACTGGGGAAGGCAATGGCAAACCACCCTGTAAAAAGTCTGCTGTGAAAACGTTGTGAAAGCAACATCACCCCAGAGTCGAAAATGACTGGGGCTTGCACAGGGGACTACCTTTACCTTTTTTTTTTTTTTAAACCTGGCATTACATTTTATGGCACACATCACAACAAAGCGACATTGATATCCAATCTGTCCATCATAACAAATGTTTGTTACCTCTGTCCAGAGGCTGTTTTGTGGAAAAATAGGTGGTGGAGCTCATTAGCATATGCCTCCCCCCACACCAACCAAAAGCAACCTGACACAAGAAAGGAAAGCCCCGGATGAGCGAGGCCTGCTTGGGATGGCTAGAGATCCAGCCAGCCCAAAAAGGCCTCGCTCACCTGGGGCTGTCCCCCTCTCAGTCAAAAGACCAGCAAACCACCTGCCACCCAAGCAGTCTTCGTTCACCTGGGGCTCTCCTGGGCCACCCCCTCCCAGTAAAAAGACCAGCAAGCCACCTGCCACCCGCCACCCAGAATCACATAAACAGCGGAGAATGAATGGCACGGGTTTCTCCAGGGGTTAACGAGGGCTGCTGGGGGTGTGGCAAAGCCCCTGGTGGCCGGCTGGCTGCCCACACTCCTAATCCAGGGATTGTTATGCAGCTGCACTACTATTCAATGGACAAGGTTGGTAGGTGGGGAGGAAGAGGGGGAACCCTCGGAAAGGTTCAGGAGCTGTGTTTCCATGAGCTCCTAATGAATTCAAGGCCTGCCTTTGTTTTACCTGGTCTTGTTGGCTGACAGGCGAGCATATGGGTTGCTAGAATCATTAGCAAACCTCCCAGGAATGACAGGTATTCTTTCCATCAGAAGTGTCTCCAGGAGCAGGACGACGGTCTTAGCCTTTCAAGCTCCTCTGGTTTCGTCTGTTGCTCTCTCCTCCTTGGAACCCTGCCTCTCCCTCTGCCTGACCCGATTCCCTACCTGGCTCCTAATTTCAGAGAGCTTGGAGCCGTGTCCAATGGAAAGTTGCCTGAAATCCTCAGCTTGGCTTGAGTTGGCTTGGCTTACTTGCCTGTGGTTCCCTGAATGTCATGAAGCAAACACCGTTTAGGACAGGGAGGGGGGTCAAACTCATTTGTTAGGAGAGCCGGATCTGATAGAAATGAGACTTTGTCAGGCCGGGCCGTGTGTCATAAAATGTGATGCCGGGTGGCGAAGATATAAAGTGCATAAAGGACACAGAGAGTGATTGCAGACTGGCACTTTGGGCAGACTCAGAGGTGGCTCTGAAATAGGGTTGCCAAGTCCAATTAAAGAAAAATCTGGGGACTTTGGGGGTGGAGCCAGGAGACTTTGGGGGTGGAGCCAGGAGACATTGGGGGTGGAGCCAAGAACAAGGATGTGACAAGCATCATTGAACTCCAAGGGAGTTCTGGCCATCACATTTAAAGAGACAGCACACCTTTTAAAATGCCTTCCTTCCATAGGAAATAATTTAGGATAGGGGCACCATATTTTGGGGCTCATAGAATTGGACCCTCTGGTCCAATCATTTTGAAACTTGGGGGGTATTTTGGGGAGGGGCACTAGATGCTATACTAAAAATTTGGTGCCTCTACCTCAAAAAATAGCCCCCCCCCAGAGCCCCCAATACCCACGGATCAATTTCCTATTATTCCCTATGGGAATTGTTCTCCATAGGGAATAATAGAGTGCCCAGTAGACATTTCCCTCCCCCCCCCACACTTTCTAAAGGGGGGGAGGGCCTCCAAACTAGGGAATCCCCTGCCCCCTCCCTCTCTCACACACACACACTTACCAGATCTTCCTCCGGACAACTCTACTTCCTGTGAAAACGAAAGCAAAAGAAAGGGAGGGGCCGTTCTCAGAAGCCCTTCCTGCTTCCAGCTTCCTGCCCAGCCTTAAAGGGGCAGACATTTTGCAAATGGCTCAGGAGCTCTACAACATGAAGCCTAAAGGTATGTTCTCCTCCCCCTCCACCCCCCACCCCCGCTTCCAGAGTTTTGCAGAGCGGGAGATGAGGCTGGGAACCCAGAAGTCTCCCGCCAGAGCGGGAGGTTTGGGAAGCCTACTCTGAAATCGACCCCCAAAAAATCCTTCCACAGACCAACATTTGCAGCCCGTCCCCATCCTGCATGCACCCCATCCTGCAGCCTCCACAGGCCGGCTCAAAAAGCTACCACTTCCAAAGTGGTAGCAAATTTCTAAGCTGACAGCCAGTTGCCTGGAAGCAGCAGGGCAGATGTTGAAACCACAAGCTGCCCCAAGCTGCTTCTGGCTTTTTTTTTTGTAAAACCTAACTGGAGCGCTTGAGCGCATGAGCACACAAGCGCTTGGCACCTCAGGGGAGAAAAAGAGCAGTCCATCTTCTGAGGCGCCTCCCCGTCTCAACACGCCAAGTTGCCTTGCAGAAGGCTTGGGGCCTCCTTGCTGGGGAGTGTTTATTCGGAACGCCTCCCAGTCGCCCCCAACTGCCTGTCTGTTATTACCCAGACAGACACAATTAAGATTTTTTTTGTTTAAACTTAAACTATGCTTAAAAGATTAGCACTCTTGCAATTTTTTGTTTAACAGTCTCTGATAACTTGACACCACTTGCTCTTAATCATTGCATCAAAATCTGGAGGTAATGTCTGTGCTGTAGCAATCTTATGCTGTTCGGGTGTTGTTTCAGTGCAAATCTGCTTTTGATTTATTGACATTCATTATAGAAATCTCATGGTCAATGGTATGAGCCCAAGACCTGGGGAAAACATAAAATGGCTAGACATTTTGAGCTTTTGTACACAAGTTGCTTCATGTGCTGGTCAGCCAAGGGAGAAAATAGAGGCTTTGCTCTGTAGCTCTTTGTGCAATTGAGCAAAGCAAGCTGTGATGCAGAAGGAAGCAAGAGAGATAGAAGGAAGCAGATGTCAGTGAATTGCTCGCAGGCCTGATAAGAGGCCTCTGGAGGCCTGATCGGCCCTTGGGCCACACCTTTGACACCCCTGGTTTAGGAACTCCAGTGCTTGTAGACATGTCCTAGGCTCTATTTCTAGAATGACATCAGAACTATCATTTTGGGCTGATCCTTCCAATATATAGCATTCCATACCAGCCAGGACAGCCCTGCAAGCCATAGCCCCTTCTCCCAATTTGCCTAATTTGAATGGCATCCCACATTTAGCAACTAGCATGAGAAGGCGGGACTAAACCTCCTATAAACAAACCTTCCATCAAGTCAGGCAGTCCATCTTTCCAGCTTAATATTGCCTGTTCTGATTGGCAGTGGGTCTCCAAAGTGTCTCAAGCAAAGAGCAGTTTTAGTTAACACCAGAGATTGTCCAACTTGGGCCCTCCCTCCCAAACCTTTTTCAACCTGCATGCCCCTTTGGAATTTTGACACACTGTGGTGGGCACAGTCCTAAAATGGCTTCCAAAGTAGGTGGAGCCAATCCCAAAAATGGCAGCTGTAAGTGTTGGGGTTTATATATAACTCTGAAGTTACATACCAACTCTTCAACAGTTCAGGTACAAGCTTTGTTTAACAGGCTGCTGTGTGATCTGCGCAGCCAATCATAAGCCCTGCTGGGCAGAAGCCCCACCTAGCTCCTCCCACTTTCTAAATGGTTGAATTTGTGAGCTTCTGCGCACAAAGTGGATACTCTCCCACTGGGCCGTAGTCCCACCCCAAAGAGGCCAGGCAGTAAATATTCTGCACATACTCCATAGGCTCTCCTCTCATCTGTTTGGTGTAGTAGTTAAGTGTGTGGACTCTTATCTGGGAGAACCGGGTTTGATTCCCTACTCCTCCACTTGCAGCTGCTGGAATGGCCTTGGGTCAGCCATAGCTCTCGCAGAGTTGTCCTTGAAAGGGCAGCTTCTGAGAGAGCTCTCTCAGCCCCACCCACCTCCCAGGTTGTCTGTTGTGGGGGAAGAAGATAAAGGGGATTGTGAGCCGCTCTGAGACTCTCATTCAAAGAGAAGGGCGGGGTATAATTCTACAGTCTTCTTCTAAAAGGTTTCCAAAATTTTAGAGGCCTTTAGGTGGGAAACAGGGTTGACTCTAGACTGTGGGCACCCTAGGCAAGGCTAATGTCTGCCCCCTGGCACTGATAATGCCACCGAGTCACATGGGGGGGCACCCAATTCATTGCCTCCAGAAGTCCAGCGCCCTAGGCAATCACCTAGTTGCAGAGCCGGCCCTGGTGGGAGAGCATCAGAAATTACAGACCCTGGCGCTACTACCTGCAGCCATAAATGACAGAGGCCAGGCTGTTTCCAACTCAGCCTACCATCTCACTGCTCATAATACACAGGCCATCTTTGGCTCACCCACAGCGCCGTCTAGCCACCGACCCGTCTTGGCGACCCCAGCGTTAGGCATTAGCCTTTACATGCCTCATTGCTGGCACCTGGCCTGCTTTCTCGCTCTGGCCACTTATTGGCGCTTGGCATTTTCCACTTCGGAGAGGGCGACATTTCGTGTGTGGTGTTTGTACATTAAGGAAGCTGGCATTTCACACCAGGAGGATGGTGGTATTTGCAAACTGGGCCACTGGCATTTCATGCATTGTTACCTTTCAGCAATTTGAACAATGCCGCTGAGCCAGAAAGATCAAATCGGCCATTTGGGCATGGGGGAGGGGGGGGAAAGGATACAAAGGAAAGAAATGCCGCCAATCCACCCACGCACGCCTCTTTTTCTGTTCTTGAAATGCAAGTATTTACTCATTGTGTGGCCAAATTCCTCCCCACACTTGTTTTTCCTGATGATGGAAGGCACTGTGAGAACAAGTGATTGCAAGAATCTGTGGCTCAGTGGTAGAGCATCTGCTTGGCATGCAGAAGGTCCCAGGTTCAATCCCCAGGATCTCCAGTTAAAAGGACCAGGCAGGAGATGATGGGAAAGACCTCTGCCTGTGACCCTGAAGAGCTACTGCCAATCTGAGTAGACGAGACTAACTTGGATGGCCTGATGGTCTGATTCATTATAAGGCAGCTTCACGGAATGGGAAGGGGCCATGGCCAAATTCCTTCCCACACTTGTTTTTCCTGATGATGGAAGGCACTGTGAGAACAAGTGATTGCAAGAACCTGTGGCTCAGTGAAAACCCCCTGCTTGGCACGCAGAAGGTCCTAGGTTCAATCCCCAGGATCTCCAGTTAAAAGGACCAGGCAGGAGGTGATGGGGAAGACCTCTGGCTGAGACCCTGAAGAGCTGCTGCCAATCTGAGTAGACAAGACTGACCTTGATGGACCTCAAAGGCCTGATCCTTTATAAGACAGTTTCATGTGTTCAACTGGGTTCTGTCATCCTTTGTGTGTGTGCGCATGTGCGAAAAGCGTTGTCAGGTTGTAGTCAACTTTATAATGACCCTGTAGGATTATCAAAGCAAGAGACCAACAGAGGTGGCTTGCCATCACTTGTGTCAGCATAGCAACCCTGGACTTCCTTGGTGATCTCCCATCCAAGTACTAACCAGGCTGATCCTCCTTAGCTTTGGAGATCTGAGGAGATTGGGCTAGCTTGGGCCACCTAGGTCAGGGCAAGAGAGGAACAGAGGTGGTTTGTCATTGCCTGTCTCTGTGTAGTGACCCTGGAATTCCTTGGTGGTCTCCCATCCAAGTATTAGAAAAAGAAGAATTGCAAATTTATACCCCACCCTTCTCTCTGAAGCAGAGACAGAGCGGCTTACAATCTCCTTTATCTTTTTCCCCCACAACAAACACCCTGTGAGGTGGGTGGGGCTGAGAGAGCTCTCCCAGAAGCTGCCCTTTCAAGAACAACTCCTGCAGGAGCTATGGCTGACCCAAGGCCATTCCAGGAGCTGCAAGTGGAGGAGTGGGGGAATCAAACCCAGTCCTCCCAGAAAAGAGTCCGTGCACTTATCCACTACACCAAACTGGCTGACCTTGTATGGCTTCTGAGATCTGATGAGATCCAGCTAGCCTGGGCCATCCAGGTCAGGGCAATAATTAAGTGCCATCAAGTCACAACAAACTTATGGTAACTCTCGTAGGGTTTTCAAGGTAAGAGAAAAACAGAGGTGGCTTGCTATTGCCTGCCTCTGCGTAGCGACCCTGGACTTCCTTGGTGGTCTCCCATCCAAGTAGTAACCAGGATTGACCCTGCTTAGTTTCTGAGATCTGATGAGATGGGGCTAGCCTGGGCCATCCAGTTCAGGGCATCATCACAGTACTTCCCTTGATGGACCAAGGAACTGATTCAGTATAAAGAAGCTTTGTGTGCTCATATATTATAGGGAGAGACAGCGGCTCAGTGGTAGAGCTTCTGCTTGGCACGCAGAAGGTCCCAGGTTCAATCCCCGGCATCTCCAGTTCAATGGACCAGGTGATGGGAAAGACCTCCTCCTGAGACCCTGGAGAGCTGCTGCCAGTCTGAGTAGGCAATACTGCCCCTGAGAGACTGAGGTTCTGACTCAGAAGGCAGCTTCCTATGTGTTGTTCAACTTGTGCATAACCAACAGCAGGGGGGTTTTTTTTGAGCAAGAACACACAGGAATGCAGTTCTGGCTGGCTGGGCACCAGGGGGTGTGGCCTAACATGCAAATGAATTCCTGCTGGGCTTTTTCTACAAAAAATCCCTACGTGAAATAGTGGTGACATCACAGGGTGTGACCTAATGATTTCCCGCTGGGCTTTTTCTACCAAAAAAGCCCTGACCAAGAGCATACCAACAAAGAATAACACGAAGGAAGGGGGGGGGGGATAACATAAAACAAAAGTGGATGGGAGAGGAAGGCTGATAAAAAAGTTACAGCAAAAAATAGCCTGCTGACGCTGTGAAAATTCTGCTTTAGCTGAAGACGGGAAATGCGACGTCAGGGCCAGGAACACAGCATTTCAATAGTTCCAGAGAAAATAATCAAGCTATCGGAGATAGGTATATATTTTTTTTACTCTTTGTTGGAAAGCAAAGCAAACCATTCATCTTGCAGCATCGGGACGGCAAGCAGGTTATCTTCCACCGGAAAGAAACGAACCGCAACCCCATGAAGAAGAAGTAGAAGATATTGGATTTATATCCCGCCCTCCACTCCGAAGAGTCTCAGAGCGGCTCACATCTCCTTTACATTCCTCCCCCACAACAGACAACCCTGTGAGGTGGGTGGGGCTGGAGAGGGCTCTCACAGCAGCTGCCCTTTCAAGGACAACCTCTGCCAGGGCTATGGCTGACCCAAGGCCATTCCAGCAGGTGCAAGTGGAGGAGTGGGGAATCAAACCCGGTTCTCCCAGATAAGAGTCCGCACACTTAACCACTACACCAAACTGGCTCTCCATGCCCCTTCGTAGGGGAAATGCTGCCAGCTGCTGGTGTCGCCGGTGGGTCGGTTGAACACATGAACACAGGAAGCTGCCTGGGACCTTCTGGAGGCCTCCATACCAAGCAGGACAGCCGGTTTGCTCTCTAATCTGGGAGAACCGGGTTTGATTCCCCACTCCTCCGCTTGCAGCTGCTGGAATGGCCTTGGGTCAGCCATAGCTCTCGCAAGAGCTGTCCTTAAAAGGGCAGCTTCTGTCAGAGCTCTCTCAGCCCCACCCACCTCACAGGGTGTCTGTTGTGGGGGAAGAAGATAAAGGAGATTGTAAGCCGCTCTGAGTCTCTGATTGAGAGAGGGCGGGGTATAAATTTGCAGTCTTCTTCTTCTTCCAATGAGCTAAAGCCTTTCCACAATAAACACCAATAAAGCATGAATGAGATGGTTCCACAACACAGGAGACCCCTGATTGGTTCCCCCCCTCTTCCCCGCAAATCTATATGTTATGCAAAAGCAGTCATGGGGGAGGGGGTAACGTCACACATAAAGCGCCCTATACTGGACCTTCGGTCCATTAAGGTTGGTATTGTCCGCTCAGACTGGCAACAGCTCCCCGGGGTCTCAAGCAGAGGTTAGAAGTCACATCACCCACTATCTGCTCCTTTCAACTGGAGATGCCGGGCATTGAACCTGGGACCTTCTTTGTGCCGAACAGCTGTTCTGCCACTGAGCCATGGCCCCTCTCTTATAATACATGAATCCATGAAGCTGCCTTATACTGAATCAGATCTCTGGTCCATCAAGGTTAGTATTGTTTACTCAGACTGGCAGCTGCTCTCCAGGGTCTCAGGCAGAGAGTCTTTTGCATCATTTTCTACCTGATCCTTTTGACTGGAGATGCCGGGGATTGAACCTGGGACCTTCTGTATGCCAAGCAGAGGCTCTACCAATGTGAGATCTTTCGCATCACTTACAGCAGGGATGGGATACAAACGTAGATTTTTAAAAAGAGATCTGGAGGATAGCCAGTTTCTGTTTTTTGACCACCACAAGAGGCGATAGGAGGTAGAGATGTAAAATTTCCAGAAATTTTGAAGCTTGGGGGAAAAAAAGTTTTTTTCCGGGTTTTTTCAGGGAAAAAAATGGAAATTTTCAGAAAAATTGAAAAAAAATGCTACATTAGCACTTTTTTTTTTCTTTTCCAAATTGAAAGTCATTCTGTTACTTTAGGAAGATAAAATATGACTATGGACAATTTTACTTGGCATGAAATTATCACAACTAGCATATTAAAAATATAGTGTATCCACGCAATTATTACAAACAGAATTTACTTTTAAAAAAATATTTATTTATAATTGTAACAAATGGAGCAACGATCTCCTGAACTGTTTACTAGTTTATATGGGACAGACAAAAAAAAAAACCCTCCACAAAACAATTTTTAAAAATCCAGAAGTAACAGTTATTCATATTTCCTCGCCACAGTATTAAATAAAAATTAAAAAGCCATTCATCATATTAAAATAAAACGTTCCATAATCAATTTATTTTATTTTATTTTTTCAATTTTTCCCATTTTTCGGGAAAAAAACAAAAAAGGCTTCCGGAAAAAAACCCCCCAAAACCCTGGTACTTTTCCAAATTTGTTCGGTTTTTTTCTGGGCCTTCACATCTCTAGGTATGCTGCCTCTGAACATGGAGGTTCCATTGAGTCCTAATGGTTAGTAGACATTAATAGACCTATGTTCTGTGGATTCACCTGATCAGTTTGGAAAGCTGGCGCAGCCTATTAAGAACTCCTTTGTTTGTTTCCAAGCATAGACATCAGTACTGTTTGGGGAGGGATTGTGAAAAGAGCAAAGATTCCCTCTCTCTCTTCATGCTCACCCCCTTCCCACCACAACAGCAGCGCACAGAGCTCTCCAAAGCTGCCTCATCCCAATTCTTCGCTTCCCTCAAAAAATTCCTCCACCTTTTGCCCAAACTGGCACTCACCTCCCAATTCTGCCATCGATGAAATCCTCAGTTCTTGTAAAACACACACTGAGTTAACTCCCTGGCTTTTGGCGAAAAGACGGTAGCAGCGGAAGCCCAGGGTGCTCGGGGAGGAGCGTGACAGCGATGCGGTTCCATGTGGAAGAATGCGCCAGACCTCCATGACTCCCCCTCAGGCCTCCTTTCTCCTGCCAGCCCCTGACATTTGGCTTGGAGTGTGGGTGTTCAGACGGCCAAGCGGACAGGCGGCAGGCCAGAAGGGGCCATCAGCTGCGATTGTGCTTTCCGGGGACTTGGAAAGAGGAAGGAAAGAGGCAAGTGAGCTGGGGGGTGATTAAATGACAGTGAAGTCTCCAGAAGACACTGGAGTTCTCGACAGGTGTCCTTTATGAAGGTGTTTTGTTCTGCGATCAGCTCAGTACAAACAACTTTGGAAGAAGCTTTATCTTTGTCACCTTTATCAGCAGCTGGTAGTCCCAGTTGATCCATTTTGCTATTGACTGGATTGCTTTCTGGCTCAGGAGTCCCTAGTGTGGTGCCCTTGGGATTTCCTGATGCCCAATTTGAGGAAGTGGGAGGGGCTAGATGGGGGCATTTGCTCAGCAGGACTTCTGATGGACTCTGCAGATTGAAAGTCAACTGGTTTCTGTCAGGAATGCTGGATTGTTACTCTTAGAATTATGTATAACCTTGCTCTCTGCCATTTCATGGTCATCCTGTGGTGGCCATTTTGTGATTGGCTCCAATTTCCATGGTGGCCATTTTGTGATTGGCTCCACTGCCTATGGTAACCATTTTGTGATTGGCTCCACCTCCTGTGGTGGCCATTTTGTGATTGGCTTAACTTCCTATGGCAGTCATTTTGTGATTGGCTTTGTCTCGCATGGCATCCATTTTGTTATTGGCTCCACTTCCCATGGTAGTCACTTTGTGATTGCCTCCACCTCCTATGGCAGCCATTTTTTGTGATTGGCTCCACCTCCTGTGGTGGCCATTTTGTGATTGGCTTTGCCTCCTATGGCAGCCATTTTGTGATTGGCTCCCTCTCCCGTGGCAGCCATTTGGTGATTGTACCTACTGTGCTGTGTCAGGATTCCAGAAGTGTGCACATGCTCAAAGAGATTGACAACCCCTACTCTTGCTAAACACAAGATGGCTTAGGTTCAGTTGAGGGACACCTACTCAAGTTTTCCCCTTCTTAATTTCTTCCTAGGTTCCATGGGGATGCAAGAACAGTCCAGATTTAGTTGACCTCTGTAGGGGCCAAAACAATGCTCTCGAAAATCCTACAGAAGGGCACGGAGGTCAATGTCTCCCCCTTAAGTTGCTTCTGAGAAGCTGATGTTCAGAGGTCCACTGCCTCTGAGAATAGGCCAGGGGTGGCCAAACTTGCTTAATGTAAGAGCCACATAAAATAAACATCAGATGTTTGAGAGCTGCAAGACATGAATGTCAGATGTTTGAGAGCCTCAAGACAGGAAGACAGGCAGGCAAACAGATGGGTGGAGGTGGGGAGGAGAGATGGAAAGAAAGCAACTTTAACTTTAAATGCATTCTCCAAGTCAGTGGTTGGGTTGGGTTGGCTTGGAGGAGAGATTTAAAGAGATAACTGTGGGTATTTGTGGGTAATAGACATAGATAGATTTATCCACAAAAAAAAAAGTAATCTGATCCATGCAAGCCTTTTTATGCCATAAAGTTTCATAAGTTAATTCAGGGGTCTCCAACTTGAAGCCTGTGGGCACCCTCATGCCTACCAAGACCTTTCTTTGGTGCCCACCAAGTGTTTTTAGAAAGTGGGTGGGGTCAGGTGGGGCTCTTGCCCAACAGGGCTTCTGATTGCCCCCTGAAGATCTGATAAACTATGGAGATTCAAATAATATTAGTTCAGGGGTAGCTGCCACCCCAGTACTTTGTTCTATTCTCTCTTACTACTCTTTCCCAGTTTATTCCTT
The DNA here is from genome assembly GCF_032191835.1 of Heteronotia binoei. Classification (NCBI taxonomy): domain Eukaryota; kingdom Metazoa; phylum Chordata; class Lepidosauria; order Squamata; family Gekkonidae; genus Heteronotia; species Heteronotia binoei. Next base: position 104,660 of record NW_026800039.1, read on the forward strand.
AAGTGCTGTTTTTCATGCCCCGCTTTGTTTCCTTTGGCATCCATTTCCATATTGTAACTCTGCCTGCAAGAAGATGTGGGAGGGAGAGGGTCAAGAGAATTCTCTCTCTGGGATACACTTGACAGTCAGCCCCATGCTCTCATGGGTCAGATGTTCAGCCCCTTTGGCCCCTGTGTGACGTCCATGTTTCATCTTCTGTAGGACCTCTCTTCTTCTCTCTCTCTTACCCAGGTTCTGAGCTGTAGCAAGTCAACCTTTCTGAAGTGAATCTGTTCGGAATCAATTAAGCGTACCTACATGAATATGTCATATAAGATGTGCCTCTATTTTTGCAAGTAAAATTTCTTTCTCTTGTCCTCATTGGAGACAGATCATCTTTGTACTTTGTTTAATCAGCAGTTTCCCCTTAAGCTTCCTTGCTTCTAAGGCAAATTTTTAGAGAGAGAGAGAGACAGATAGACAGGTAGACAGATAGATGATAGAGTGGTAGAGAGGTAGAGAGAGATAGAGAGGCAGGCAGGCCTTTCTTTGATCAGGAACACACAGAAACACAGTTCTGGCTGGCCTGGTGTTTGGGGGGTGTGGTCTAATATGCAAATGAATTCCTGCTGGGCTTTTTCTACAAAAAAGTCCTGTGTGAAACAATGGTGACATCAGGGGGTGTGGCCTGATATGCAAATGAGCTTCTGCTGGGCTCTTTCTACAAAAAAGCCCTGCATATATTTAATTTAACTCAATAATTTTGTGGTTGGCTCCGCCTCCTGAGGCAGCCATTTTACAGTTGCACCCACCACCTTGAGTCAGAATCCCCAAAAGCTCAAAAAGTTTGGGGACTTCTGCCATAATTTCTTTGCTGTTTGAAACTAGGTTGTTTTCTTTGTCCTGGATCTTCCATGCATTTTCTGTCTTTGGGGCCCCGGAGTTCTAGCGTTTTGGGATTCTGATCAGGCAGATGGCATTTACACTTGTTCTGGACTGAGATCTCGAGCTGCTGGTTTCTCATCCTCCCTTCAGGTCAAGCCCTGCTTCTTTCCCTCCTTGCCCTGTTGGATGCTGAGCTTCAAGCTCACTAGATTTCCCAGGCCGGTCTCACTTGGCCTGACTGAGCGCCAGCTTCCTTGCCTAGAGCTATCGTTTATCTGTTGGAATATCCTTCTGAAGCCACACCGCCTAAGTGAATAAATGCCTTTCTTACAACGGTAATCCAGTTTGCCTCTGATCTAGCGCTAATCAATCCCAAGGCTGTGGAGTTGGCTAATTGTACCGCCAGAAGTCGATGTCCAGCACTCAACTTGAGAAGCTGGGGGAATGGGGCATTGCAGAGGATTCTGCAACTCGACTGCCCATTGATTGACGTCCAAGGTCCGGCTTTCTTAGTGCTTCCTCAGAAAAGCTACTCAATACTTTCTTCCTCTCCTCAACTTTAACCCACAGAACCCTGCTGAGAGCAAGAGAGGTCTATTAACAAAATGTAGCTGGGTGGAAAATACCTGGGATTTTGTACAACAGGACCTAAGAACATCAGACGAGGCCCAATGGATCAGACCAATAGTCCCCCTAGTCCAGTATCCTGTCTCAAACAGCAGCCAACCAGTTCCTCTGGAGGGCCGACAACAGGGCATAGAACTCGAAGCCTTCATAAGAACATCAGAAGAGCCCTGCTGGATCAGAGCAGTGGTCCATCTAGTCCAGCATCCTGTCTCACACAGTGGCCAGTCAGTTCCTCTGGAGAGGCTGAGGCTTTCATAAGAACATCTGAAGAGCCCTGCTGGATCAGACCAGTGGTCCATCTACTTCAGCATCCTGTCTCACCCAGTGGCCAACCAGTTCCTCTGGAGGGCCAACAACAGGGCAGAGAGGCTGAGGCCATTGTAAGAACATCAGAAGAGCTCTGCTGGATCTAACCAGTGGTCCATATATTTCAGCATCCTGTCTCACCCAGTGGCCAACCAGTTCCTCTGGAGGGCCAACAACAGGGCAGAGAGGCTGAGGCCTTCGTAAGAACATCAGAAGAGCCCTGCTGGATCCAACCAGTGATCCATCTAGTCCAGCATCCTGTCTCACACGGTGGCCAACCAGTTCCTCTGGAGAACCAACAACAGGACAGAGAGGCTGAAGTTTTCCCTGGATGTTGTCTCCTGGCTCTGGGATTCAAACTCGGTGGGGGAAAAATATCATTTGCACATTGACAAATCAGAGTTATACATACATGCTTAAAGACCATACAAACTGCAAACTCAAACAATACATCTCTTACAGCGGTGGAAAGTGCTGCAAAGTCACAGTCCACTTATATCAAACACTTTGGCGTTTTCAAGGTAAGAAACATTCAGTGGTGGTTTGCTATTCCCGACTTCTCCGTAGCAATCCTACACTTCCTTGTTGGTCTCTCATCCAAGTACTAACGAGGGCCAGGCCTGCTTAGCTTCTGAGATTTGCCAAGATCAAGCTCACCTGGGACTATCTATACCATCTATGCCAGGGGTGTCAAAACATGCAGCCCGGGGGCCGAATCGGGCCCCCAGAGGGTTCCTATCAGACTCCCGAGCAACTGGCTGTCATCTGCTTTCTTCTCCCTCTCTCTTGCTTCCTTCTGCGTATCAGCTTGCTTTGTGAGGTTTGCTCAATCACACAGGAGCTACAGAGCAAGCAAAACCTCTGTTTTCTTCATTGGCTGAGGCTTCTCCCTTGGAGAGGGAGGCAGAGCTTGCTTTGCCAGGCTCTCTCAATCGCACAGCGGAGCTACTGAGCTAAGCCTCTCTTCCGTCTATTGGCTGAGGCTCCCCCTGTGGTTGCTTCTGAACCTCCTCCTGGTCTCCTGGGGAAGGAAGGAAAGAGCCAGAACTTCTTTTGCCCAGTTCCCTGGATCCCATGGGAGAAATAGAAGGAAAGCACCTTTAAGACCAACATGTGCTAATGTTTTAAGGTGTTCTTTTAAAAAAAAATTTAATTGTGTTTCTCTGTGTTCTTTATAAAGTTTATATCTCTGCTACCTAATATTAAATAGGTATACACATGGCCTGGCCAAACAACATAAGAACATAAGAGAAGCCATGTTGGATCAGGCCAATGGCCCATCCAGTCCATGTCTGGCACAGTACTCCTTATATATACAGCTCAGCCAATCATGGCAGTCCGCACAATTGCTGACTCCAGCAGATGCTTTCCCCTGGTTACAGTCCAGCCAGAACCGGCTCACTCCCAAGGTTGATCTGACCTGACCTGTCAGATGCTGTCATTGTAGATCCACCTGCTGCTCCATGCTTCTGTCATGCTGTGGACGGAGGACTCTATATTCTGACATGATGGACCTCTGCTCCATATTTTTATCTAACCCCCTCTTGAAGCTGGCTATGCTTGTAGCTGCTACCACCTTCTGTGGCAGTGAATTCCACATGTTGATCATGTGAATTCCACATGTTAATAACGATGGAGGTATAAACAAGGTCTCTTTTATGCCAATCTGACATGGCCCAGGCCAACAACGTCTCTTTTATGTCAGATCCGGCCCTCATGAGTGACACTCCTGGTCGATACCTTGTGGCTAACAGCCACAGATGGACCTCTGTTCCATATTTGTTTCGCCAGTCCCCTCTTCAAGCCGTCTGTGCTTGTAACCTCCGCCACTTCCTGCCGCAGTGAATTCCACGTGTTCATTCATCTTTGGGTGAAGAAGTACTCCCTTTGATCTGTTCTAAGCCTACCGCTCCTTAATTTCATTGACTACCCACGCATTTTGCATTGTGGGAAAGAGAGAAAAGGGCTTCTTTCTCTCCCTTCTCTATCCCACACGTAGTTTCGTAAACCTCTATCCTGTCACCCTTCAATCGTTAACGTTTGCTGCTGTGGAATAGATATTCCAAGCAAGCCTCGTCCTATCAAGGGATCCCCTAAAGCCATTCGTGCGTCTGGATGCAAATGAAGGTTTGAAGACACCGCATAGATGATTGACTCTCGGATTTTGCAAAATTAAGAAGGGTTTAATGGTTCCGGGGGGGGGGGGGAGGAATTCCACTGATAGTTTCAGGTATTGCACAGCCATTCCAGGTTTAGTTAAAAGGGGGAGAGATTGGGTTAGGGGGAGGGAGAGATGAATCCTGGAATGGCTGAGCAGGGGCCATTTCTGCTGATTGCAACTCCTGAGCAAAGTGCCTATCGGAACCTCTCTTCTGACAAAGATGAAGCCAGCAACCGGGAAGCGTTGCCTTGAGTCAGCGGTTTCTGAAATTAAACTGAAACAGAAGAGCAATATTGCAATCTAGGGCAGGCATGCAGAATCGCAGGGTTACAGAAGAAATGCAAGCCCTCTTTTTTTTTTGCCATTAACGCTGCGAAAGGCACCAAGAAGGAGCGACTGCGTTGATCGCAAGGTTGCGCCTTATGGGGAAAGAGAAAAGAGTCGGAGGCTTTTGCCTGCTAATTGTTTATACCTCCATCGTTCCCCATCCCAATGGTTGTTCCTTTAAACTAAAAAGCTTCAGACTCTTTTCTCTTTCCCCATTAGGCAGGCAATACTTCCTCTAAAAGAGAACCCTGTGGTGCAGAGTGGTAAAGCTGCAGTACTGCAGTCAGAGCCCTCTGCTCACAACCTGAGTTCGATCCCGGCGGAAGCTGGTTCAGGTAGCCGGCTCCAGGATGACTCAGCCTTCCATCCTTCCGAGGTCAGTAAAATGAGTCCCCAGCTGGCTGGGGGGAAAGTGTAGATGACTGGGGAAGGCAATGGCAAACCACCCCGTAAAAATTCTGCCGTGAAAACGTTGTGAAAGCACCGTCACCCCAGAGTCAAAAACGACTGGTGCTTGCACAGGGGACTTCCTCTAATCTGTGAAGTCTTGTGAGCAAAATTTTCACTTTGTGAGCTACTGGCATTAAAGCTGTGAGCTACTGCACCAATTAGTTTGCTCTGGGGCCCTTTTTCCTGAGCTAAGACAAAAATGTGTGAGCGGGAGGCTAAAACACTGTGAGCTAGCTCACACTAATTCGGCTAAGAGGGAACACTGGTTCTGGGTGGATGAAGTGGAGAAATAACTCCCCACCTTCCATAATATTAGAACTTGTTGTGGGGTTGCCAGATCTGAGTTGGGAAATACCTGGAGAATTTGGGGGTGGATCCCAGGGAGGGTGGAGTTTGGGCAGGGGAGGGACCCTCAGCAGGGTACAGTGCCACAGAACTCCCCCTCCAAAGATCCACTGTAATAGCAAGAGATCTCTGGGTGCCACCTGGAGGGTGGCAACCTAGCTTACATTAATGGGCCGTGGGATGAGCCGCTTCGCTCCAGGAATTGATTCTTTTATATAGGTCTAAAAAACTTCTGTGTCACATTTCCACCCCAAAAGGGTCTTCCAAGACTTCTGGAACTGACTGCCACTGGATTCTGTGATGGCTGCTAGACTTCAGGGCTTCCTTTGATTTGTTTGGGGAGGGACGGTGGCTCAGTGGTAGAGCATCTGCTTGGGAAGCAGAAGGTCCCAGGTTCAATCCCTGGCATCTCCAAAAAAGGGTCCGGGCAAATAGGTGTGGAAAACCTCAGCTTGCGACCATGGAGAGCCGCTGCCAATCTGAGAAGACAATACTGACTTTGATGGACCGAGGGTCTGATTCAGTATAAGGCAGCTTCATATGTTCAAGCGTAGGGCTGGATCTAGGAGGGGGCAGAGGGGGGTGCTTGCCCCGGGCGCCGACGGGGGTGGCGCACCAAATTGGGTATAGAGTCCATTCTATTCTATGGGTCCATAAGATAGAATGGGCCCATAGGGGAGCATCATTTTTTAATTTTGCCCCCCCCTCAAAAAAACATGTTTATCTGGTCCTGTCTAAGCATACATCTCATTAATTTCATGGAGTGCCCATGAGTTCTTGTACTGTGAGAAAGGGAGAAAAGGACTTCTTCCTCTCCCTTCTCTATCCCTCTATCATGTCACCCCTTAGTCATCATTTCTTCATCATTTCTAACGAACCCTAACCTCTTCAACCTTTCTTCTTAATAATTTTAGCTGCCCTTTTCTGCACCTTTTCCAATGCTATAATGCCTTTTTTTTTGAGGTGCGCTGACCAGAACTGTACACCCAAATGAGACCATAGATTTACACAATTTCCCATTGAAACTAAGAGAAACTAGGGGTTTTTTTTGTAGCAGGAACTCCTTTGCTCTTAGGCCACACCCCCTGATGTAGTCAATCTTTCTGGAACTTACAGGGCTCTTAGTACAGGACTTACTGTAAACTCTTGGAGAAGACTGAGTTATTTATTTATCTCTGTGGAACTGGAAAATATTATACATTGGACCAGGGGATCCAATTCTATGAGCCCCCAAAGAAGGTGCCCCTATTCTTCATGATTTCCAATGGAAGGCAGGCATTTAAAAGGTGTGTGGTCTGTTTAAATGTGATGGTCAGAACTCCCCTTGGAATTCAGTTATGCTTGTCACAACCTTGCTGTTGGCTCCACCCCCAAAGTCTCCTGGCTCCACCCCCAAATTCCCCAGTTATTTCTTGAATTGGACTTGGCAACCCTAGGAAGAGGAGACTGGTTTTATAGCCCCCCTTCACATGGAGTTTGAGCGGCTTACACCCTCCCTCCCGTAACAGACGCCCTGTGAGGTAGACGGGGCTGAGAGAGCTCTGAGAGAGTTATGACTGACCCAAGGTCACTCCAGCAGCTGCATGTGGAGGAGTGGGGAATCAAACTTGGCTCTCCCCGATTAGAATTTACTGCTCTTAACCACGACACCAAACTGGCTCTCAAGGAAGAAGAAAAGCAACAGAAGAAAGAGAAACTCTTGTTTTAAAGAAACGGGAGGTTACAGCCGACGCCCCAGCAGCCAGGCTCACAGATTACAGGAAAGGATTGAACGATGAGCAAAATACCTCCAAAGGTGTTTGAAAGAACAGCTTTGTGCGTAAACCCAAGGACCTTATCATCTCATCAGAAGCAATATTTTCCTCTTATTATGATTATGTTTTCCCCACCCCCTGTTCCCCGGTGCCTGTCGAAGATCCTCCAGACAGTCAAATTATATTGAGACACACTAAAGGAAGCAGAACAGAAAGCGCTCAGACAAAGGTGAGGGGAGTTATTTTCATTTTTAAAAAGGCTGCCGGAGGCGGGATGACAGGCCCTTATTTTGCTTTTCACAGGATAATCTGCAGGGACTGAGCTCATGCCGGGGCTGGGGGGGGAGAAGATAAAGGAGAAAAGGAAATCACTGCACCTCAAGAAGGATATTATAGCATTGGAGAAAGTCCAGAAAAGGGCAACTAGAATGATTAACGGGTTGGAACACTTTCCCTATGAAGAAAGGTTAAAACGCTTGGGGCTCTTTAGCTTGGAGAAACGTTGATTGCAGGGTGACATGATTGAGGTTTACAGGATTATGCATGGGATGGAGAAGGGAGAGAAAGAAGTACTTTTCTCCCTTTCTCACAATATGAGAACTTGTGGGCACTCAATGAAATTGAGCGCTCGGGTTAGAATGGATAAAAGGAAGTCCTTCACCCAAAGGGTGATTAACATGTGGAATTCACTGCCACAGGAGGTGGTGGCAGCTACCAGCATAGCCAGCTTCAAGAGGGGATTGGATAAAAATTTGGAGCAGAGGTCCATCAGTGGCTATTTGCCGCAGCATATTATTTTGGCCGCTGTGTGACACAGAGTGTTGGACTGGATGGGCCATTGGCCTGATCCAATATGGCTTCTCTTATGTTCTTATGAGGAAGGTCGGCTCTTGCTTCGGCCAAAGCTGCATGCGAGGCTGAAGCAACCAAGGGGACGGAAGGAGAACAAGAGCTGATCTCCACCACGTCTGCATGTGGCTCAAGCAGGGAAGGAGTAAACAGGGCTTTTTTGTAGCAGGAACTCCTTTGTATATCAGGCCACACACCCCTGATGTAGCCAATTCTTCTGCAGTTTACAACAGGCCCTGTAAGAAGAACCATGTAAGCTCCAGGAGGATTGGCTACATTGGGGCGTGTAGCCTAATATGCAGAGGAGTTCCTGCTACACACACAAAAAAAAGCCCTGAGAGTTGAGTGTCTGGGGAGAGAATGCACTTCAGAATGTTCTGAGAGACAAAATGGGTGACAGAGGAACCCAAGACTTATTAATTTGCTTCATTTGACACCTTTCCCCCATTCCCATCTCTTCTGCTCTGTTTTATCTTCACAACAACTGTGCGAAGTAGGCTTGGCCAAGTGTGTGTGTTTGCATGTGTTTGTGACTGGCTCAAGGTCTCCCAGTGAGCTTCCATGGCAAAGTGAGGATTCGAACCAAGGTCTCCTAGATCCTGGTCTGATGCTCGGACCACTACAGTGCACTGGTGGTGACATGGATGGATGGATGGATGGATGGATGGATGGATGGATGGATGGATGGATGGATGGGAGCTTGGTGTAGTAGCTAAAAGTGATGGACTCTAATCTGGAGAACTGGGTGCGATTCCACGCTCCTTCACATGAAACCACCTGGGTGACCTTGGGTCAATCACAGCTCTTACAGGAGTCTCTCAGCCCCTTCCCCCCCAAAAAAACAAGTCTAGCTTGCCACCTAGTGGTGCATAATGCTAAAAGATCTAGAACCTCAGGCTGCCAGACAAATTTATGCTACACACTATGCTACACACAATGACACATGCTAATAATAGTAAGTATTATAGACAAACTGCTTTATAGCCATACTCCTCCATCCTGTCAAGGTTTCCCCCCAGCTTCTGAATTCATAAGGACCTGGCAGGAGGTGATGGGAAAGGCCTCCACCTGAGACCCTGGAGAGCTGCTGCCAGTCTGAGTAGACAATACTGATGTGGCTAGACCACTGTGTGGATGCTGATCCAGTATAAGGCAGCTTCACCTAGGGAGGGACTGTGGCTCAGTGGTAGAGCATCTGCTTGGCATGCAGAAGGTCCCAGGTTCAGTCCCTGACATTTCCAGTTGAAAAAGACCAGTCAATGTGAAGGACCTCTGCCTGAGACCTTGGAGAACTGCTGCCAGTCTGACCATGATGGACCAAGTGGTAGCACCTCTGGTTGGCATACAGAAGGTCCCAGGTTCAATCCCCAGCATCTCCAGTTGAAAGAACCAGACAGCAAATGATGGGAAAGACCTCTCTGCCGGAGACCCAGGAGAACAGCTACCTGCCCGAGTACACAATCGACCAGTGCAGTGGTCTTGACACAGCATGAGGCAGCTTCGTGCATGTGTGAGACATCGGTAACTGAATTTCCCCCCTCCCAGCACTGTCATTAACTCAGAGATGACAGCTCTTCTCCTGTTGCCCAGAGAGCTTTCTTGGCAGCCGCTCCCTGACAGCTTAAACCTTTCCTTGCTTTCCCACGTGTCACCCTATCAGCTGTCCACTCCGATCTGTTGACACCGAGCAACTCGGCAGCATACAGCAACTGTCTTGGTGTCAAAAGATTTTTTTAGTACAAGGACTGAAGCTGGGAACCGGGGCAACTCGTTTGTTCCCGTCCCTGGTTTGGTACGCCGATGCAGAGTTCTCAGCATTGTGGAAGGTTCCGGACATTGCGTTCAAAGTGCTGTCTTCATGTAGAAGAAGAAGACCACAGATTTATACCCTGCTCTTCTCTCTGAATCAGAGTCTCAGAGTGGCTTACAATCTCCTTTATCTCCTTTCCCCACAACAGACACCCTGTGAGGTGGGTGGGGCTGAGAGAGCTCTAACAAAAACTGCCCTTTCAAAGACAGCTCTGTGAGAGCCATGGCTGACCCAAGGCCATTCCAGCAGCTGTGTGTGGAGGAGTGGGGAATCAAACCCGGTTCTCTCAGATAAGAGTCCATGCAGTTAACCACTACACCAATCTGTACAACTCCTTTTCTGCGGCTCTTAGCTGGCAATTCTGGCGGTTCACGATTTCAGCCTTTAGGTAGGGGATGCATTGATTGCTGTCTTGAATGGCTGAGTAGTTTCCACCTGCAAGGGCAGAGTCAGCAGTCAAGGTATTCCAATATGCTACATGGTCTGCATTAGGCATGATGCCAACATGGCATAGCGGTTCAAGCTTCAAACTAGGATAAGGTTGCCAAGATTTCAACCATGGGTCTCCAGGGTCTTAGTTGGACACTTTTACTCAGGGGTGTCAAATATGCGGCCCAGGGGCTGAATCAAGCCCCTTGAGGGCTCCTATCAGGCCCCCAAGCAACTGGCTGTCATCTGCTTCCTTCTCCCTCTCCCTTGCTTCCTTCTGCATCACAGCTTGCTTTGCGCAGCTTGAGAGCCAGTTTGGTGTAGTGGTTAAGTGTGCGGACTCTTATCTGGGAGAGCCGGGTTTGATTCCCCACTCCTCCACTTGCACCTGCTGGAATGGCCTTGGGTCAGCCATAGCTCTGGCAGAGGTTGTCCTTGAAAGGGCAGCTGCTGTGAGAGCCCTCTCCAGCCCCACCCACCTCACAGGGTGTCTGTTGTGGGGGAGGAAGGGAAAGGAGATTGTGAGCCGCTCTGAGACTCTTCAGAGTGGAGGGCGGGATATAAATCCAATATCTTCTTCTTCTTCTCATTTGCACAAGAGCTTCAGAGCAAAGCCTCTGTTTTCTCCATTGGCTGAGACTCCTTCCTTGGGAAATGGGGGGAGGAGAGAGAGCTTGCTTTGTCAGGCTCTCTCAATTCAACAGCAGAGCTACTGAGCCAAGCCTTTCTTTCTTCTGTTGGTTAAGGCTCCTCCTCCTCCTGGTCCCCTGGGGAAGGAAGGAAAGAGCCAGAGTGTACTTTTCCCAGTTCCCTGGATCCTGTGGGAGAAATACAAAGAAAGCACTTTTAAGACCAATGAGTGCTAATGTTCTAATCATGTTGTTGTTTTTTAAAAAAAACTTTAATTGTATTAGTCTGTGTCTTTTCTAAAGGTTATAACTCTGCTGCTGACTCTTAAATAGGTACACACAACAAAATCTCATTTGTGTCAGATCCGGCCCTCATAACAAAATGAGCTTGACACCCCTGCTTTAACCACTATACCATGCTGTCTCTCACACTGTTCTTTCCCGTCAGAAAGAGGGATTCTCGGACCCAAGAAAAGATTAAAACTTGAGGACTCAAAACAGATCAAGATTGGTAGCCTGTGCTCATCTGTCTGTAGCAGTAAACAAAGAGCAAAAGCCCAGCGACACCTTCAAGACTCACAAAATTTGGCGCAGGGCAGGAGCTTTCGGGAGTAGCTGCTCACTTCTTCAGATACAGCTAGAATGGGAGTCCCTCTGTCCTAATATCTTGGAGAGCAATCTCTGGTTCATGCTACTGCTCATCCTCTAATACAGGGGTGGGGAACCTCCATCCCGAGGGCCATATGCGGCCCTCGTGGCCACTTGGTGTGGCCCTCGGGGATTGCTGGACCAAACCAAGCCACGTCTCTCTGGGACGTCTCTCTGGCAGTCTCTCTGGGGCCTGGCTGGCGAGCAAGGATTGTGGGAGCCAGCTGTGCTGTGCAGCAGCCTCCCCAGGGCCAGGCAAGGGATCACAGGGCTCAGATATACTGTGCAGCAGCCTCCTTGGGGCCTGGCTGGCCGGCCAGAATTGCTGCAGGGCCTGGAAAAGTTACTGTCACCATTCAGTTTGCACTTGACTATCCCAGATGGTGTGCTAATATTAGGGGATGTAGTTTACTATGCTAATATTAGGGGATGTAGTCTAATATGCTACTGAGATCCTGCTAGGCTTTTTCTACAAAAAAGCCCTGGACCTAGGCATTTGCTGAGGGCGGCGGGCCGTGTGTGTGTGTGTGTGTGTGTGTCAGATTAGGCTCCCCCTACATGACTTCAAATAGAAAAACAATTATTTGCATTAATTTTGCTGGCCTGAGTCATTCTCCCTCGGCGGAGCACTGTTTTTTAAGTTGGTAATTTTTTTATGGCCCGCGGATGATGTTATAAATATCCATATGGCCCTTGGCAGAAAACAGCTTCCCCACCCCTGCTCTAAAACAATTTATGCCATGATGTGTTGTTGGCCCTCCCGAGGAACTGGTTGACCATTGTGGGAGACAGGATGCTGGACTAGATGGACTATTGATCTGATCCGGAAGAGCTCTTCTCATGGCTTTTTTTTTTTTTTTGGTAGAAAAAGCCCAGCAGGAACTCATTTGCTCATACACTGCCGCAAATTTTTGTGAGTCTTTAAGGTGCTCCTGGGCTCTTGCTCTTTTCATGAGCAGCAACTCACAGAAGCCCCTCCCCTGCCGCGAATGTTGTTAGTCTTTAAAAGGCTACCGGATTCATGCTCTTTTTTACTGCTAGAATGTGTGTCCATCTGTCCTTATATCTTGGAGAGTGGGGGGATTGCAGACAGAGGGGCTCCCCATTCGAGCTGAATCTGAAGAAGTGAGCAGGGACTCACAAAAGCTCCTACTCCTGCCACAAATTTTGTTAGTCTTCAAGGTGCTCCTGCATTCATGTTCTTTTGGTGTAGTGGTGAAGTGTGCAGACTCTTAACTGGGAGAACCAGGTTTGATTCCCCACTCCTCCACTTGCACCTGCTGGAATGGCCTTGGGTCAGCCATAGCTCTTAAGTGCGCAGACTCTTATCTGGGAGAACTGGGTTGGATTCCCCACTCCTCCACTTGCAGCCGCTGGAATGGCCTTGGGTCAGCCATAGCTCTAAGTGTGGAGACTCTTATCTGGGAGAACCGGGTTGGATTCCCCACTCCTCCACTTGCAGCTGCTGGAATGGCCTTGGGTCAGCCATAGCTCTAAGTGTGCAGACTCTTATCTGGGAGAACCGGGTTGGATTCCCCACTCCTCCACTTGCAGCTGCTGGAATGGCCTTGGGTCAGCCATAGCTCTTGCAGAGCTGTCCTTGAAAGGGCAGCTTCTTCCAGAGCTCTGTCAGCCCCACCTACCTCACAGGGTGTCTGTTGAGGGGAAAGGAGATTGTGAGCCGCTCTGAGACTCTGATTCAGAGAGAAGGACGGGGTATAAATCTGTGGTTGTCTTCTTTTTCTTCTTCTTTTTCTTTTCTGCTGCTAGAATATGGGTTCATCATATGAAGCTTACAAAGTTATGCATGAGATAGAGAAGGTAGGGAAAGAAGTATTTTTCTCCCATTCTCACAATACCAGAGCTCGTGGACACTCCATGATATTACTGAGCAGTCAGGTTAGAACGGATAAAAGGAAGTCCTTCTTCACCTAAAGGGTGACGAACACATGGAATCCATTGCTTCGGGAGCTGGTGGCAGCCGCAAACATAGACAGCTTCGAGAGAGGATTGGATAAACATATGGAGCAGAGGTCCATCAGTGGCTATCAGCTACAGGGTATTGTTGGAACTCTCTGTCTGGGGCAGTGATGCTCTGTATTCTTGGTGCTTGGGAGGGGCAACAGCGGGAGGGCTTCTAGTGTCCTGGTTCCACTGATGGACCTCCTGATGGCACCTGGTTTTTTGGCCACTGTGTGACACAGAGTGATGGACTGGATGGGCCATTGACTTGATCCTACATGGCTTCTCTTACGTTCTTATGTTCATCTGTCCTTATATCTTGTAAAGTGGAGTGATTGCAGACAGATGGAATAGCATATTAGCTCTATCTGGGAGCCAGAGAACTGCATCTGAAGAAGTGAACAGTGACTCACAAAAAGCTCCTGCTCCGCCACAAATCTGGTTATTCTTTAAGGTGCTGTTGGGTTCTTGCTCTTTTTAACTGCTCGAGAACTCAAGCACACTCAGAGAGTTTCTTCTTTTCCCCCAAAGGTATCTCCAAAAGGCAAAAGAAAAAAAAATTCCCAGAGATAGAGACCTGCGAATAGCGACCGCCCTTGACAAATGGAACGTCAGCTCGAGACGGCAGCACACAAAAGGTGTACGAGCCCGTCATTAGCAAGCCAGAAAATTGTTGCGTTTCAGGAGGCTTAGCAACAGAGTTATACTCGGCTCGCGTTGCCTCAAATGAGGCCCGGCTGGATGAAACCGGCTCCGCAGGCCCAAATCCCTTAATCTCCGGCATACTTAACTGCATTAGCCAGATTACAGGAGCTGTGCACACGGTAATTGCACTCCGCGGAGAACTTGGGCAAGAATTTCCGCACTGTCTGAGTCTCTGTTCCTTTTAATCTCTCCCCCAGCAACACTCCCAGCTCAAGACATGAGCAGAATTTACTCTAATGAAGAACCTGTTGAGCATTCCAGTACAGAAAGTACGCAGGGGTGGGTGTTAGGCTGCATCAGGGGAAGACGCCTCTACCTAAGTGGGGTGAGACTTGAAGGTGGTGGAAAGGATTGCCAAGTCATGGACTTACGGCAACCCGCTGGAGGTGAAAGAGAGAATGAAACCAGGACTGCAATGGCAGCTGCCACTAAAACAATATTGTTTTAATCTTCACAGCCAATCAGATCTCTAGCAGGCCCTCATGAAGACAAGAAGAAGAGATGGGTTTATTTATCCCCTGCTTTTGAATATATGAAGCTGCCTTATACTGAATCAGTCCCCCCTGGGTCCATCAAAGTCAGTATTGTCTACTCAGACTGGCAGTGGCTCTCCAAGGTCTCAAGCTGAGGTTTTTCACACCTACTTGCCTGGACCCTTTTTAGTTTGAGATGCCGGGGATTGAACCTGGGACCTTCTGCTTACCAAGCAGATGCTCTACCACTGAGCCACCATCCCTCCCCATTTTTCTGTACCCTCAGGAGACTCAGAGCGACTTACAATCAGCTTCTCTTTGCCTCCCCTTGCAACAGGCACCTTGTGAGGCAGGTGGTGTAGTGAAGAGTGGTGAAGTGCTAGCGTGGTGTAGTGGTGAAGAGCAGCAGGACTCTAATCTGGAGAACCTTCACATGCAGCTCTAATCTCTCTCCTTCACATGCAGCCAGCTAGGTGACCTTGAGTCGGTCACAGCTGTCTCAAAACTGTTATTTCAAAAGCAGTTCTCTCACTCTGTCAATTCCACCTCCCTCACAGGGTGTCCGTTGTGGGGAGGGGAAGAGAATGGAGGTTATAAGAGTCTCTGAGATTCTGAGTGAATGGTGGGGTATTAATCCAATCTCCTCCTTCTCTTTCTTCTTCTCTTTCTCTTTCTTCTTCTCCATCATCTTCTTCTTCCTCCTCTTTTTCTTCTTCTTCATCTTCATCCTCTTCTTCTCCTTCATCATCATCATCATCTCCTCTTTCATCTTCCTCTTCTTCCTCTTTTTCTTCTCCTTCTTGATCTTCTTCTTCTCTTCTTCCTCCTCCTCCTCCTTCTTCCATGACTGGCTTAAGATCTCTCAGCAGACTTCATCTAAAGGAGGAGTGGGGGATCAAATCTACAGATTAGTGGGCCTGCTGGGTCTTACCTGCTTTAAAAAAAAAACCCCACGCTTGTGGGTGCCAGGAAGGATGATGGTAAGCACTATGGTGTCCATGGGCACAACATCGGGGATCCCTCGTGTAGAAGGCTTAGATAGAAAGAGATCCAAGTTGACCATGCCTTTGTTTGAAAGCATCCTATCACTTCGAGTTCAGTAAGGGAGTCTTAAGTATATGCAGACTCTGTAGATTTGATCCCCCACTCCTCCTTTAGATGAAGTCTGCTGAGAGATCTTAAGCCAGTCATGGAAGAAGGAGGAGGAGGAGGAAGAAGAGGAGAAGAAGATCAGGGAGGGAATTTCTCAGACGCTGGAAAGATGATGAATGGAAAGACATCTTTCCCCCTGGTTAGAAAATAGTTAAATAGGAATAACGAGAGGAAGGCTGTTGTTATTTTTTTTTTTTTTTAAGTATGCAAAAGAATAAAAAAAAATGCTAATTAGGACGGCTTGGGAGCAATCGTGTTTAAGATGTTGCTAATCATGTTTTGTGATTAGTAAACAAATTGTCAAGTGATAAAAAATGTATTATTGCTGAGCGGTTTGTTTGAATGGGACGTTCCTGTATTTATATGTGAGTTGATGGTGACTGCGGCGTAGCTGGGGAAGCAAAGGGATGTGTCTTTTCGTGCTGTCGATAGGGGGATCCAGGGCTATTTTTGTAGCAGGAACTCCTTTGCATATTAGGCCACACGCACACACACCCCCGATGTAGCCAATCCTCCAAAAGCTTACAGGGCTCTTCTTACAGGGCCTACTGTGAGCTTTTGAAGGATTGGCTATGTCAGGAGAGTATGGCCTAATATGCAGAGGAGTTCCTGCTACAGAAAAAGCCCTGGGGGGAACTGACCAGTGCAGTATGCACCCCGGTTTCTTTTCCCTGCGTGTGGAAAGTGCCACCAAATCACAGCTGACCTGATTACCCCAAAGGGTTTTCTAAGCAAGAGATGTTCAGAAGTTGTTTGCCATCACCGGCCACTGCGTCGTAGCCCTGGGCTTCCTTGGCGGTCTCCCATCCCAGTAGAAGCCACAGCTGACCCTGCATCATGCGGGATGCCTTTTCCCTAGAATGGCTGAAATCACTCAGGGGTCATTTCATAGGGAAAAAGAGGTACCAGAGCTCATAACTCGTTTGCATAACTCATTGGTGTGTGCCACCCACCCTGACATCACCGGAAGGCGCACTCAATTATAGCAGCTCAGCATCTACCTTAAAGGGCTTCTTGAGTTATACTTGTCGTAATAAAGCCTCACTCCCGTCGTACTTTTTCAATGACTTTCTCCTATGTGGCCAAAATGGCATGATGAAGATTTCCATCTGTCTGCTTTAGAGGTTTTGGTTATTTTCTCTTTTTGTGTGTATGTGTGGGGGGGAAATATTAGAAAGTTTGCCAGAATTTAGCAAAATGTTCACAGGGGGGGGGGGTTGAACAATGGAGCCCAGAAGCAAGTATGGGGAGGGGGCGTTAAGAAAGAAAGAGCACAGTAAAATTAAGAGCAGGGGTGTCAAACATGTTGCTTCAGAGGGCTCCTATCAGGCCCCCAAGCAATTGATGTTGTCTGCTTTCTTTTGCATCAGAGCTTGCTTTGCCGGGCTTGTTCAGTCGCACGGGAGCTACAGAGCAAAGCTTCTATTTTCTCCATTGGCTGAGGCTCCTCCCTTGTAGATCAACTGAGCCAAGCCTCTCTTCCTTCTGTTGGCTGAGGCTCCTCCCCTCCTGGTCTCCTGGGGAGGGAAGGAAAGAGCCAGAGCTTCCTTTGCCTAGTTCCCTGGATCCCATGGGAGAAATACAAAGAAAACACCAATGTTTTAAGTATGTTTTATTCTTTTTTTTTTTTAAAAAAAACAACCCTTTACTTGTGTTTATCTGTCCTTTATAAAGTTTATATTTCTGCAAAAAAAGGTAAAGGTACAAGCACCAGTTGTTTTCAACTCTGGGGTGACGCTTTTACAACATTTTCACGGCAGACTTTTTACAGGGTGGTTTGCTATTGCCATCCCCAGTCATCTACATTTTCTCCCCAGCAAGCTGGGGACTCATTTTACCGACCTCAGAAGGATGGAAGCCTGAGTCAACTTGGAGCCGGCTACCTGAACCAGCTTCCGCTGGGATCGAACTCACGTCGTGAGCAGAGGGCTCCAACTGCAGTACTGCAGCTTTACCACTCTGCTCTTATATTTCTGTTACCTAATCTTTAATAGGTACACACATGGTCTGAACCAACATGGCCCAGCCTGACAAGGTCTCATTTATGTCAGATCCGGCCCTCATAACAAATAAGTTCAACACTCCTGATTTTGAGGTTCTGGAGCTCCATTCTTGTGAGCTCCTGTCCAAAACGAGGCCTGCTTAGAAGCAATGCTTTCTTTCCCGTGTTGTCTTTGCTCCCTGCATCATAATGCTAAGCATCAGTTGCTGAGAGGTTATTTCTAAGGTGCTGCATCTCATTTGCTTTAAAAAGGCACCCAGGAACTCACAGGAGAAGGCTGTTAGAGAAGCAGCGTCGTAGTTTTGAAAGCGAGACCCTCAGTTGTTGTTCTGCCCCCATCCCCACAGAAAATGGCAGCGGAGGGAAATTATTTCCCGAAAGGAGATAGAGGACGGGGGGCACGCAGGCCTCTGATCAACAGAGGCAAAAACATTTGTTTTAATTGTGTTAACTTTGTCCCAAAGAGGGGGAAGGGGGAATCACATAATTCCCACCAGCATTGCAGATCCAAGAAGCCAACATGTCCATGGTAAACTGGGCGATTGGATTAATTTGTTCGGGGGGGGGGGCGGGGTCTGAGTTCAGCAATCATTCTGTTGGCTGCATATCCATTTCCAGGTTCCATTCAAGGTCCTGGTTGTCGCATACAAAACCCTTCATGGCCTTGTCCCGGAGAGCCAGTTTGGTGTAGTGGTTATGTGTGTGGACCAGGGGTGGCCAAACTGTGGCTCAGGAGCCTCATGTGGCTGTTTCACACACATTGTGTGACTCTCAAAGCCCCCAACTCCACCCCATCAGTCAGCCTGGAGAAGGCATTTGTCTCTTTAAATCACTTCTCCAAGCCAAGTCAGCCTGCAGCTTGGAGGATGCATTTGAAATTAAAGCTGCTTTTTTCCCACCTCTCCTTCCCTCCTTCCACCTACCTTCCTGTCTTGTGGCTCTCAAACATCTGATGTTCATGTCTCACAGCCCCCGTGTGAGACAGGATGCTGGACTAGGTGGACCACTGGTCTGAGCCAACAGGGCTCGTCTTCTTTTTTGTGAATTAGCAGTTTATGGAGTTCTTAAAATAGAGATTAAACAAACAGAAATGAATAAAATACAAAAAGAGAATCAACAGAGCCAGTTTGGTGTAGTGGTTAAGTGCGCGGACTCTTATCTGGGAGAACCGGGTATGATTCCCCACTCCTCCACTTGCACCTGCTGGAATGGCCTTGGGTCAGCCATGGCTTTTGTAGGAGTTGTCTTTGAAAGGACAGCTGCTTCAAGACCTCTCTCAGCCCCACCCACCTCACAGGGTGTCTGTTGTGGGGACGGGGGGAGAGGTAAAGGAGATTGTGACCACTCTGGGACCCTGAGATTCAGAGTATAGGGTGGGATAAAATCCAATATCATCATCATCTTCTGATGTTCTTACAAAAGGCTTCAGCCTCTATGTCCTGTGGTTGGCCTTCCAGAAAAACTGGTTGGCCACTGTGTGAGTCAGGATTTTGGATTAGATGGACCACTGGTCTGATCCAGCAGGGCTTTTCTTGTGTTCTAATGAAGGCCTCAGCCTCCATGCCCTGTTGTTGGCCCTCCAAAGGAATTGGTTGGCCAGTGTGTGAGATGGGATGCTGGACTAGATGGACCACTGGCCTGATCCAGCAGGGCTCTTCTGAAGTTCTTATGAAGACTCCATGTCCTGTTGTTGGCTCTCCAGAGGAACTGGTTGGCCACCATGTGAGACAGGATGCTGGAATATATATATTGTGAGCGTGTCTCACAATGGTGAGAATCACATTTTGAGCAGCGCCCCTTGTTGCCCAAATGAGAATAGTCCATGAAATTCCTTCCACAGCCCCAACAAGAGCCGAACATCAAATTGCTCAGCTAACATAACCTGTTGCCGCCTGTGATTGATTGAAGCGAGTCATGGCCCTGAACGGCTCATGACGTAACGAGACCGTCCATCATCTTTACAGCTGGTTGTTTGAATACAGAACGGCCCTTTGCAACTCCTTTTTTTATGGGGCCAATACTGGGCTGGTGGCGAATACTTTATTGTCTAAGGAATGCTTATGCAAACCAACGCAATAGCTTAATATGGAACACCTGGAGAGGCCTCCAAAGAAAATGCAGTAAATTCTGCCTTCCCCTGTATTTACGAGGAGTTTCTTTTCCCTTCCATGCCTATATTTACTGTTCTGCCAACCCAGTTGTTTCTCCTTTGCATAGATTAGCACTGAGTGTTATATGAGCCAATAATGTATTGGAAGCAGGAAGCAGGAGACAGTGGCAAATGGACAAGGTTTGGTGGCTTCCAGTAAAGGCTGCGGGTGGGTGGGATGGGAGAACTTTCTTCCTGATGCTCGATGGTAGAATCATATAATCATAGAGTTGGAAGGGACCTCCTGGGTCATCTAGTCCAACCCCCTGCACAATGCAGGAAACTCACAAACGCCTCCCCCTAAATTCACAGGATCTTCATCGCTGTCAGGTGGCCATCTAGTATTGGTAATATTGGTGCTGGATAGGACCATCAAGTTGCAGATGATTTATGGCCAACCTGTAGGATTTTCAAGGCAAGAGATGTCCAGAGGTGGTTTTCCATCGCCTGCCTCTGCATAGCAACCCTGGACTTCCTTGGTGGTCTCCCATCCAAGTACTAATCAGGGATGACCCTGCTTAGCTTTCAAGGTATTAGGCTAGCCTGGTCCAGCCAGGTCAAGGCAAGTGAGATCTGGAAGTGGTTTTCCATGGCCTGCCTCTGCATAGCAACCCTAGACCTTCGTGGTGGTCTCTCATCAGTACTTACCAGGACTGATCCTGCTTAGCTTCCAAGATCTGATGAGATTGGACTAGCCTGGACCATCCCAGCCAGGGCAGATGAACAGAGGTGGTTTACCATCGCCCGACTCTGCATAGCAACCCTGGACTTCCTTGGTGGTCTCCCTTCTAAGTACTAACCAGGGATGACCCTGCTTAGCTTTCAAGATATGATGAGATTAGGCCAGCCTGGTCCAGCCAGGTCAAGGCGAGGGAGATCTGGAGGTGGTTTTCTATGGCCTGCCTCTGCGTAGCAACCCTGGACTTCCTTGGTGGTCTCCCTTCTAAGTACTAACCAGGGATGACCCTGCATAGCTTTCATGATATGAGATTAGGCCAGTCTGGTCCAGCCTGGTCAAGGCAAGTGAGATCTGGAGATGGTTTTCCATGGCCTGCCTCTGCATAGCAACCCTAGACCTTCTTGGTGGTCTCTCATCTGAGTACTTACCAAGACTGATCCTGCTTAGCTTCCAAGTTCTGATGAGATTGGACTAGCCTGGACCATCCCAGCCAGGGCAGATGAACAGAGGTGGCTTGCCATCGCCTGCCTCTATGTAGCAACCCTGGACTTCCTTGGTGGGCTCCCATCCAAATACTAACCAGGGCTGCTTTAGAATGTGAAGTCCATGGCCTGATATCCCATTGTAGGTCCTCCCCTTCTGAACCCCCATCCTTCTCAGGATACAGCCCCAAGGTTTCCAGGTATTTCACAAGCCAGACCTGGCAACCCTAGTTCCATACAATCCAAGAACCTAGAGAGCATCACTCATATTCCTCATATTACTACCACTACTCATAGCCGCCCTGAGTCATTCATGGGAGGGGCAAGGTATAAATCGAAGGAAGGAAGGAAGGAAGGAAGGAAGGAAGGAAGGAAAGAAGGAAGGAAGGAAGGAAGGAAGGAAGGAAGGAAGGAAGGAAGGAAGGAAGGAAGGAAGGAAGGAAGGAAGGAAGGAAGGAAGGAAGGAAGGACATATGTAAGTCCCCAAAATCTTCTAGTCGTCCCTGGGCTAACAGGAAAGGAAAAGTCCCCTATGCAAGCTTTCACAACGTTTTCACGGCAGACCTTTTTACAGGGTGGTTTGCCATTGCCTTCCCTAGTCATTGCACTTCCCCCCCAGTGAGCTGGGTACTCATTTTACCGACCTCGGAAGGATGGAAGGCTGAGTCAGCCTCGAGCCAGCTACCTGAACCAGCTTCCGCTGGAATCGAACTCAGGTCATGAGCAGAGGGCTCTGACTGCAGTACTGCAGCTTCACCACTCTGCACCACGGGGCTAACAGAGGCTAGGCTAAATTCCACCAAGGCAAGAGCCTTCTCGGTGGCAGCCCCAATAATCTGAAACACCCTCCCAGAAGCCATCAGGGCCCTGCGGGACTTATCGCAGTTTTGCAGGGCCTGCAAGACTGAATTGTTCCTGATGGCATATGACATCAAAATGGAAGAGGGGTGCCACCTCACCTGGATCTATCTCGTATTAGTACCAACTGCCTAGGATCTGACGGCTTTGGAGAAAGGAAGGTACTATATGATCCTGTGAAGACGTAGCACCAGTATGATCATATTTGATTGTTTTACTGTTTTAATAGTGTTTACTAAAGTTGCCTTGATTTTATGTTGTCAGCTGCCTTGAGTCTTTGTAGAATGGGCAGGATATAAATCTAACATAATAAATAAACAAATAAATGCCTATCAGTGTTCCCTCTAAGCTGAGTTAGTGTGAGCTAGCTCACAGTTTTTTAGCCTCTAGCTCACACATTTTTTTGGTCTTAGCTCAGCAAAAAATGACCCCAGAGCCAACTGATTTATGCAGTAGCTCAGAACTTCAATGCCAGTAGCTCAAAAAGCAGAATTCTTGCTCACAAGACTCCACAGCTTCAAGGGAGCATTAGTTACCTCGTGTACCTGGATTAATCATGGCTGACATGGGGAGGGGACACAGAAAATCTGGGGGGGTCATGGTCAAGGTGGGGATAAAGCCACACAAGAATGGTGATTGATGTCCATCAGAGAGCCAGTTTGCTGTAGTGGTTAAGTGATCGGACTGTTATCTGGGAGAACCGGGTTTGATTCCCCACTCTTCCACTTGCAGCTGATGCAATGGCCTTGGGTCAGCCATAGCTCTTGCAGGAGTCGTCCTTGAAAGGGCAGCTGCTGTGAAAGATCTCTCAGCCCCACCTACCTCACTGGGTGTCTGTTGTGTGTGTGTGGGGGGGGGGAGTAAAGGCGATTGTGACTACTCTGAGACTCTGAGATTCAGTGTATAGGGTGGGATATAAATCCAATATCTTCAATATTATGGTTGAGGGGAGAGCACAAGGAATTTCAAGAGTCAGTGGTGGCTTTTGATAGTTTCAGGGGATGAGCCCAGCCGTTCATTGGGCCATAAAGTCAATATACATTTTCAAAGATCGTCTTTGGCATGCGACTGTGATCTTTTATGCAGGTCCCGGGCTCATCAAAGGGATATTTCTCGGCGCGTCAAACCTGGAATAAAAAAGGAGCTTTATTAGCAATTGAAATTCCAGAGGAGATTATGTCCTTTAGCTAATTAAAAGAATTTTAATATTTATAGAAAAGAGTGGGAGATAATAGTTCGAGCCAATATGTAGCGAGTCGCTGATGTATTCCTAAAGAGTGGGTGCCGCGGGTGGGGCAGCAGGTGATGTTCAGACCAATGTGCTTTGCGGTAATCCTGCCAATGCGGATTTCATGCAGATCGCACGCGTGAACTGCGCCCTTAAGAATGAGATGCTCTCAGAGTCTAGTACAAAGAAGCCTGGGGGTGACCAGGATAGCTGTAGCATCTAATTCAGGGGTGGCCAAATTGTGGCTCTTTCACACATATTGTATAGCGCTCGAAGCCCCTGCCATCCTGTCATCTGGCTTGGAGAAGACATTCTCTCTTTAAATCACTTCGCCAAGCCAAGCCAGCCAGTGGCTTGGTGAAAGCATTTAAAGGTAAAGTTGCTTTCTTTCACCTCCTTCCTGCCTTCCTCCCCATCTTCTCTCCCTCCCTCCCCATCTATTTTCCTTCCTTCCTTCCTTCCTTCCTTCCTTCCTTCCTTCCTTCCTTCCTTCCTTCCTTCCTTCCTTCCTTCCTTCCTTCCTTCCTTCCTTCCTTCCTTCCTTCCTTCCTTCCTTCCTTCCTCCCTCCCCATCTATTTTTCTTCCTTCCTTCCTCCCTCCAACATCTGATGTTCATGTCTTTCAGCTCTCAAACCTCTGACATTTGTTCTGTGCGGCTCTTTCATCAAGCAAGTTTCTCCACCCCTGTTGTATAGATATTATTTCCTTGAATGAGATGCTTTTCTTTGTCTTATCCTGGGAGCTGCCCTCTGACCCCTTCTCTCGCTTTGTCTTCTCCCGCTCTCTCAACATGGCCTTCCATTGAGACACAAGTCTCTGCAGGTTGCTGCTGAGGATACAGTGCCCTCATACTCCCACACATACGACACCGGACAAGCTGGCCATTTGCAAAAGGAAAGTACTCTTCCTTTTGGCTACAATCAGAATGTGAACTGGATCTACTTGAATAAATGCGAGCTTACCTGTTTTGCAATATACTGCTTGAGAGATCTATTTGCTGCTCTCAGTATCACGCTCCTATGACCAGAGCCGACGCGTGGGAGTAGGCGGCCTAGGCAATCGCCTAGGGCGCCAGCTCCGAACGGGAGCAGAGGGCGGGCACCCCCTCCCCACTCACGCTGTCCCTGAGCCTCTGACTGGATGCTGAGGGGCCAGAGAAATTCTCCCGGCCCCTCAGTGCTCAGAAACAATGGCGCTTTAAGTCCTTGGTGCTCTCTGAACTCAGAGAGTGCCGAGGACTGAAAGCGCTGCACCGCAAGTGGTTTCTGGGCACTGAGGGATCAGAGAAACTCCCCTGGCCCCTCAGCAGTCAAAAACAATGGTGCTCGCTGCACTGCGCATTGTTTCTGGGCGCTGAGGGGTCGGAGGTTCTCCCCCGCCCCCTCAGCAGTCAGAAACAATGGCGCTCGCTGCACTGCATGCTGTTTCTGGGCACTGAGGGGTCAGAGGAACTCCACCAGCCCCTCAGCAGTCAGAAACAGTGACGCTCGCTGCACTGCACATTGTTTCTGAGCGCTGATGGGTCAGAGGTTCTCCCCCGCCCTCTCAGCAGTCAGAAACAATGGCACTCGCTGCACTGCATGCTGTTTTCTGGGCACTGAGGGGTCAGAGGAACTCTGCCAGCCCCTCAGCAGTCAGAAACAATGGTGCTCACTGCACTGCATGTTGTTTCTGGGCGCTGAGGGGTCGGAGAACTCCCCCGGCCCTTCAGCACCCAGAAACAATGGTGTTTCAGTGAACAAAGTGAATGCCCCACGCAGAAAAAAAAAATTTTCCCTAGTGGGAGGGAGGGTGGGCGCATGCAGAGGTTCTGCTGCCTGAGGCAGAACCCCAACATGCCAGCCCTGCCTATAACCAAGCAAAAGTTAACCAAATACCCCAGTCCAGCTGTGTGGAGCCTTTGGACACAGCTGATTCTTCCGCAGGGATAGAATGTGCCACCTGAAAATGAAGGCCTGGCTCATTGCTAGTGGTTGGGAGGTCCGCAAAACATATGGCATTTCCAAGCCAAACATCTTCCTACCCTGGAGGCGGCTGCTTCCAAGGAGTGCTGCCTGCAGATCCCAAAGGGTGTGGATAGCATAGCGAATAAAGTGCTGGATTTAGTACGTTGGGGAACTGGGGTTTGAATTCTGACTTCTACTGTCCAAGCTTGCTGGATGACCTTGGGCCCGTCACAAACTCTCAACTTGGCCTGCCCCACAGGACTGTTGTGAGAAAACAGAGGAGTGGGAGGATGTGGGAGGGAGGAGGGGAGGAGAGGTGGAAGGAAAGTAACTTTAACTGTAAATGCATTCTAAAAGTCACTTGGAGTCCCAGCAGGGGGCCAAGGCGGGATCTAAATAAATAATGGCAAAGACACACAATTCGATTTCTAGTTAGAGCCGCTGAAATAAACATGGTGGGGAAAGGGGGGAGTGCCTGTCGGGGGCTGCATGCAGAGGAAGGGGGGGGGACATGTCCATTCCCTGGGTGGAAGCAGAAAGCCACACGATAGCTCTGAATAGCTTTATTTTCTGCTTTAATTTTTAAAAAGCTCCCTGCCCAGAACTTGGGTGTATGTGGGGGGGGGGGGGAGGGAGAGACTGAGTTAATTATGTTGACTTTATCTCCTCCATTTTTGGTCCGTGATCAATCTTGGCAAACTGCACTGCTCCTGGTGTTAGCAGAAAGGCAGGGAGGAGGGAGGAGTTGAACAAGAGGAGAGATTCCTTGCTGGCAAGAATGCGACTGCAGGGCCACCTGGATATCCCTTGGTGCCCACTCGGTTCCACGTCCTGGCAAAGAGAGGGGAGGGCGTTGGCTTTGGGGTGCTGCTACAAACTAGTTGCACTTCCTTGGTTCTTTTTTGGTCCTCGTAAGGGAGACCCCACATAGGATATCTGGCTGAAATGCCACGTGGTGCATGACTGGAAATAGAATCAGTTATACTACAGGGCTTTTTTTGTAGCAGGAACTCCTTTGCATATTGAGCCATGCCCCCCCCCCCGATGTAGCCAATCCTCCAAGAGCTTACAGGGCTCTTAGTACAGAGCCTGGTGTAAGCTCCAAAAGGATTGGCTACATCAGGGGTGGGTGTGGCCTAATATGCAAAGGAGTTCCTGCTAGAAAAAAGCCCTGGTTAGACAGCCATTCATGTAATTCCAATGTTGTTCAATACCATTCTGTTCCCCTCAAGGGATCATTTCTCTGGGGCATTAGCGGCCCCCAGACAAAGCTTCCTTCTAGCTGCCCCACTCCGTTCCAGCCCAGACACTGGAGGAAAACATAGAAATATGGAAATGGAAGGGATCCTCAATGAAGATATAGGATTTATATCCTGCCCTCCACTCTGAATCTCAGAGTCTCAGACCGGCTCACAATCTCCTTTATCTTCCTCTCCCACAACAGACACCCTGTGAGGTGGGTGGGGCTGAGAGAGCTCTCCCAGAAGCTGCCCTTTCAAAGATACCTCTGTGAGAGCTATGGCTGACCCAAGGCCATTCCAGCAGCTGCAAGTGGAGGAGTGGGGAATCGAACCCGGTTCTCTCGGATAAGAATCCGCACACTTAGCCACTTCGCCAAACGGCTCTCAATGCAGGGAATTCACTGCTCCTCCCTTTTCCCTAGTGACCCCTGCACAAGCAGTTGTTGATTTGCCCATTTGCAGCGTGGCACCCTCAGAAGGCGAGTAAACTATCGTGGCAGAGCATAGAATGAGAGGGGGTCCTACAGATGTGAGGGAACAAGGCAATTCCTGGCTTGCTCCAATTCATAGGCTCCCGAGGCAACAGCACCTCTAGAATCTTGGTCCTCACCTAAAAATTCCCACTGCCCATTGTTCCAGTTGACTGTGGATGCCCAGTGATTTTCTTTCAGTGCCCATGCACACTTACAGAGTGTCATGGAGAGAAGGACTCACAGGAGAACAGGACTCCTCAGAAGGAGAGGACCCCCTTAGGAGAAGAGGAGTCCTGCCCTGAAGCAGCAAAAGCCAGTAAGCAAGAAAAGGAACTGCAGGCTTGTCAGAGTTCACAGCCAACAGCTGATGCAGAGCTACCATCACCTTCCTACAGATGAAGCCAGGTGGTCCTTACCAGCCCTCTAGTTTCTCCCACACCGTTCGAGCACTGGAGACTGAAGTCTCAGAATGGAGCTCCAGGAGAGAAGACAGTTCACACGTCTCCTGG